>NC_059228.1:33604144-33806644 GCF_020615455.1 Coregonus clupeaformis | reverse complement strand
TATTGAAATCAATGCTGGTTAGCATTGAGCGAATTGATGCGTGTGCGGCGTGCCGCGGAAGAACGGATTAATAATTCAGTTTACCGGTGGAGTGGGTGAAATGAGCGAGGGGTCTACTGGAGCGGAGCGGAGCTGAGGTGAGGTAGCCCATCTGTCTCCTGTCTTGCTGGAGTGCTTTAGGGGAGACAGAGAGAAGAAGGGTGGAGGAGAGGAAGTATGAGGAGAATGGTACATCTGGGTCTGTGTTTTAAAAAATACTGTTGTGTTACAGCTCTGCTCTCTCTCTCTCTCGCTCTGTCTCTCTCTCTCTCTCTTTCTCTCTCTCTCTGTCTATCTCTATCTCTGTCTCTCTTTCTCTCTCTCTCTCTCTCCCTGTCTCTCTCTCTCTCTCTCTCTCTCTCTCTCTCTCTCTCTCTCTCTCTCTCTCTCTCTCTCTCTCTCTCTCTCTCTCTCTCTCTCTCTCTCTCTCTCTCTCTCTCTCTCTCTCTCTCTCCCTCTCTCTCTCTCTCTCTCTCTCTCTCTCTCTCTCTCTCTCTCTCTCTCTCTCTCTCTCTCTCTCTCTCTCTCTCTCTCTCTCTCTCTCTCTCTCTCTCTCTCTCTCTCTCTCTCCCTCTCTCTCTCTCCCTCTCTCTCTCTCTCTCTCTCTCTCTCTCTCTCTCTCTCTCTCTCTCTCTCTCTCTCTCTCTCTCTCTCTCTCTCTCTCTCTCTCTCTCTCTCTCTCTCTCTCTCTCTCTCTCTCTCTCTCTCTCTCCCTCTCTCTCTCTCTCTCTCTCTCTCTCTCTCTCTCTCTCTCTCTCTCTCTCTCTCTCTCTCTCTCTCTCTCTCTCTCTCTCTCTCTCTCTCTCTCTCTCTCTCTCTCTCTCTCTCTCTCTCTCTCTCTCTCTCTCCCTCTCTCTCTCTCTCTCTCTCTCTCTCTCTCTCTCTCTCTCTCTCTCTCTCTCTCTCTCTCTCTCTCTCTCTCTCTCTCTCTCTCTCTCTCTCTCTCTCTCTCTCTCTCTCTCTCTCTCTCTCTCTCTCTCTCCCTCTCTCTCTCTCTGTCCCTCTAACTCTCTGAGTCTCTCTCGCTCCCCTGATACTAAATCCCAAGTTCAAATATTTGAGTGCGAAAAGTGATCAGCTAACCGACTGATCAGCCAAATATTTAGCCACTGTCGCTACCTGACACGTTCACTGAGTAGACAGACAGACAGACAGACAGTGTTGTTAGGATGATGACGTCTTCTCAGTACTCAGAGAGCTCAGAGAGCTCAGACTAATTCAAAAGGCTGATACAGGGGCCTGATCAGGAGTGCACAAGATCACAGAACCTTCACATAGAAATATATCTGTTGTGCTCCCTACCAGTCAGTACATATAATATTTGCTACCGCGGATTATGTGTCTTTCCTGGACTGGAACAGTGGATCTGGTTCACGGGGTCACACCCTTTGACCTCTGACCTGGGGATTGGATCACCCTCACTACAGTTGATCCCTCCTCAGGAGATGAATCAGGGGATCTACTCCAATTGGAGAGGATTAGACACACACACACACACACACACACACACACACACACACACACACACACACACACACACACACACACACACACACACACACACACACACACACACACAGAGAGTTAGGGTTAGGGTTAGACTTGAGGCCATTCCTCCAATCCTCTTTGCCTGTTTCAATATTTAAACAGTCGAAGGAGGTGATTTCATACTTATCTAACTGTAACTGCCAGAGATACAGATACCACAAGCGCACGTACATGCGCGCACTGTGTCTGTGTGTGTTTAACCAATTCCCTTATGCAGCGCTCCCAAACCAGTGTGTGTGAGTGTGTGTCTCCTACCACAAGTGTGTGTGTGTTAAACCTCATCCCCTACGCAGCTCTTGTTCTCCAACTAAATGTGCCCAACCTTGAAAAATAGCTGTTTTTGCTGTATGCTCAATTTCATCTGCCTCCAGAGTTTGGTCCCCCGACAGGCATGCTGTAGGAATGTAATGGACTGTTGCTCCTCACTAGTTGGGCTCCATTCTTCCATGAAGACTTATCTCTGCGAAAAGCAGTTAGGATAATATTTTTAATTGCGTTCACTTGAGCCGCGACCTCGTTTGTGATGTCAGAGCAATGGCTTCCGTAGGGAAGGCAATGAAATGTGGGGTTACTTTGGACACACGCACACACACACACACACACACACACGCACACACACACACACGCACACACACGCACACACACACACACACCCTTGCTTTTTTGGGGGGGGGCTAAGTCAAATGAACAGAGCCAGCGGTGTCTGGACCTGATATTGATTATTATCATTAGTTTAATTCATTCACATCAACACATAACAACTAGCACTAGCACTCAGTGGCCAGACATACAAATGACTCACTTCATTTCCAGTGCAGTTACTTAGATATGTTGTGGTGTGTGTGTTTGTTTGTTTGTGTGTGTGTGTTGGAGAGTGTGTGCGTTTGTGTGAGTGTGTATGAGTGTGTATATCTCTGTGTGTGTGAATAAATCATTAGAGTAGATAAGGTGTAGAGATCCGTTCTCCCTCAGTGCTAGGTAATTGAATCAGAGAAAGGAGGGAGTGAATGCAAGGTGAGAAAAGAGGAAGAAAAGAGATGAAGGGAGAGAAAGGGAGAGAGAAAACAAAGGGCAGTGAGAGTGGAGGACGAGAAGGCTGTTCCCCCTGTTGTGTCTGTGAGACAGAGGGAGAGATCAGAACATTAGATCCATGTCACCTCTATTAATACAGTACCACTGGCACTGAGATCTCACCTCTATTAATACAGTACCACTGGCACTGAGATCTCACCTCTATTAATACAGTACCACTGGCACTGAGATCTCACCTCTATTAATACAGTACCACTGGCACTGAGATCTCACCTCTATTAATACAGTACCACTGGCACTGAGATCTCACCTCTATTAATAAAGTACCACTGGCACTGAGATCTCACCTCTATTAATAAAGTACCACTGGCACTGAGATCTCACCTCTATTAATACAGTACCACTGGCACTGAGATCTCACCTCTATTAATAAAGTACCACTGGCACTGAGATCTCACCTCTATTAATAAAGTACCACTGGCACTGAGATCTCATCTCTATTAATACAGTACCACTGGCACTGAGATCTCACCTCTATTAATACAGTACCACTGGCACTGAGATCTCACCTCTATTAATACAGTACCACTGGCACTGAGATCTCACCTCTATTAATACAGTACCACTGGCACTGAGATCTCACCTCTATTAATAAAGTACCACTGGCACTGAGATCTCACCTCTATTAATACAGTACCACTGGCACTGAGATCTCACCTCTATTAATACAGTACCACTGGTACTGAGATCTCACCTCTATTAATACAGTACCACTGGCACTGAGATCTCACCTCTATTAATACAGTACCACTGGCACTGAAATCTCACCTCTATTAATACTCTACCACTGGCACTGAGATCTCACCTCTATTAATAAAGTACCACTGGCACTGAGATCTCACCTCTATTAATACAGTACCACTGGCACTTAGATCTCACCTCTATTAATAAAGTACCACTGGCACTGAGATCTCATCTCTATTAATACAGTACCACTGGCACTGAGATCACATCTCTATTAATACAGTACCACTGGCACTGAGATCTCATCTCTATTAATACAGTACCACTGGCACTGAGATCTCACCTCTATTAATAAAGTACCACTGGCACTGAGATCTCACCTCTATTAATAAAGTACCACTGGCACTGAGATCTCACCTCTATTAATACAGTACCACTGGCACTGAGATCTCACCTCTATTAATAAAGTACCACTGGCACTGAGATCTCACCTCTATTAATAAAGTACCACTGGCACTGAGATCTCATCTCTATTAATACAGTACCACTGGCACTGAGATCTCACCTCTATTAATACAGTACCACTGGCACTGAGATCTCACCTCTATTAATACAGTACCACTGGCACTGAGATCTCACCTCTATTAATACAGTACCACTGGCACTGAGATCTCACCTCTATTAATAAAGTACCACTGGCACTGAGATCTCACCTCTATTAATACAGTACCACTGGCACTGAGATCTCACCTCTATTAATACAGTACCACTGGCACTGAGATCTCACCTCTATTAATACAGTACCACTGGCACTGAGATCTCACCTCTATTAATACAGTACCACTGGCACTGAAATCTCACCTCTATTAATACTCTACCACTGGCACTGAGATCTCACCTCTATTAATAAAGTACCACTGGCACTGAGATCTCACCTCTATTAATACAGTACCACTGGCACTGAGATCTCACCTCTATTAATAAAGTACCACTGGCACTGAGATCTCATCTCTATTAATACAGTACCACTGGCACTGAGATCACATCTCTATTAATACAGTACCACTGGCACTGAGATCTCATCTCTATTAATACAGTACCACTGGCACTGAGATCTCACCTCTATTAATAAAGTACCACTGGCACTGAGATCACATCTCTATTAATACAGTACCACTGGCACTGAGATCTCACCTCTATTAATACAGTACCACTGGCACTGAGATCTCATCTTTATTAATACAGTACCACTGGCACTGAGATCTCACCTCTATTAATACAGTACCACTGGCACTGAGATCTCATCTTTATTAATACAGTACCACTGGCACTGAGATCTCACCTCTATTAATACAGTACCACTGGCACTGAGATCTCACCTCTATTAATACAGTACCACTGGCACTGAGATCTCACCTCTATTAATAAAGTACCACTGGCACTGAGATCTCACCTCTATTAATACAGTACCACTGGCACTGAGATCACATCTCTATTAATACAGTACCACTGGCACTGAGATCTCACCTCTATTCATACAGTATGACTGGCACTGAAATCTCACCTCTATTAATACTCTATCACTGGCACTGAGATCTCACCTCTATTAATACAATACCACTGGCACTGAGATCTCATCTTTATTAATACAGTACCACTGGCACTGAGATCTCACCTCTATTAATACAGTACCACTGGCACTGAGATCACATCTCTATTAATAAAGTACCACTGGCACTGAGATCACATCTCTATTAATACAGTACCACTGGCACTGAGATCTCACCTCTATTAATACAGTACCACTGGCACTGAGATCTCACCTCTATTAATACAGTACCACTGGCACTGAGATCTCACCTCTATTAATACAGTACCACTGGCACTGAGATCTCACCTCTATTAATACAGTACCACTGGCACTGAGATCTCACCTCTATTAATACTCTACCACTGGCACTGATATCTCACCTCTATTAATACAGTACGACTGGCACTGTCTCACGAGATACATCTCTGAAGTACAGTAGCTATATACCTGGGATTAGACACACTCACATACGCACACACTAACCCTCACTAGGACCCTAAGGATTCCACTTTAGACTATTGGGACCCACCCCATGGCACATGACACCGCTCAGATCTGTGATAGTGTGTATTCTAGTAATCTTCTGTCAGGCTCTCTGCTGGGTGATTATCACCAGTCCTTAGCATCTGTCACTGAGCATGCTAATGCCTGTCATTACATATGCTCTGACAACTGTGAGGACACATGCTTAAGGGTTAGCTTATAGAGCAGGGGTCTCCAACTCAAACGGTCCTGGAGAAATGCTGGGGTTGCAGGCTTTCGTTCTAGCTCGTCAGTAACACACCTGACTCAACCACCTGACCCAGACTGAAGACCATAACGGTAGTTGGTTATTTGTATTAGGTGTGTTGGGATGGAATAGAAGCCTGCACACAGCTAGTTGGTATAGAGGTATAATTGGTATAGGAGGGTTTGATGTCACAACTCTGCTGGTATTTCAGCCTATAGGGACATTCCTCTTCTCTCTTCCTGCCGAGCCAGATGTCAGGCAGCTGTGTGTGTGTGTGTGTGTGTGTGTGTACCCACAGGTGCCAGTGATGCAACTTGGGGGTGTAGTTTGATGTGTGTGTGTGTGAGAGATAGAGTGAGAGAGAGAGAATGAGAGAGAGAGAGAGAGAGAGATAGAGAGATATGATGGTGTGAGGGCTGAGTCCCAGGTATCCACAGGCCAAACACGCTGTCATGAGTGGACACATCAAATACCCCCCACAAACACACACACACCCTCTCTCCCAGCCAGGTACCATGTTACTGCTACATTTCCCCTACTGATATTACACAGCAAGGCACAGTACAGCACAGCAGGGCACTGTTTAAATGACATGTGTTTGTCTGTGTCTGTGTCTGTGTCTGTGTCTGTGTCTGTGTCTGTGTCTGTGTCTGTGTCTGTGTCTGTGTCTGTGTCTGTGTGTGTGTCTGTGTGTGTGTCTGTGTCTGTGTCTGTGTCTGTGTCTGTGTCTGTGTGTGTGTTTGTGTGGGTGTCTGTGTGTGTCTGAGTTTATGTGTGTGACTGTTGTTTGTTATATTGCTGTATATTGACTAATCAATTACGGCAGACTTGTGATCACACCAGATGAAATGCTTTAAAGGAAGTTTTTCTTCCCGTGCATCAAGAGATGAACAAATTATGAATATACTCTATACTGCATCTGAAAACAAACACAACTTTGTGCATACACACACGCTCACACAGACACAGACATACACATACACACTCACACGCTCACAGACACACACACACACACACACACACACACACACACACACACACACACACACACACACACACAGACACACACACACACACACACACACACACGTTAGTTTGTGGAAATGAGGAGTGCGAGGCTCATTTAGGTGCTGAGATGCCTTAGAGGAGAGTAACGCCAAAACCCACGGGAGCAGCACTGCATTTGCTCCTAATCAATATAAATGGTTCTCCTTTACATGTACAGTTGAAGTCGTTCGGTTGGAGTCATTAAAACATCTACTTTGTGCATGACACAAGTCATTTTTCCAACTATTGTTTACAGACAGATTGTTTCACTTATAATTCACTGTATCACAATTCCAGTGGGTCAGAAGTTTACATACACTAAGTTGACTGTGCCTTTAAACAGCTTGGAATATTCCAGAAAATGATGTCATGGCTTTAGAAGCTTCTGATAGGCTAATTGACATAATTTTAGTCAATTGGAGGTGTACCTGTGGATGCATTTCAATGCCTACCTTCAAACTCAGTGCCTCTTTGCTAGACATCATGGGGAAATCAAAAGAAATCAGCCAAGACCTCAGAAAAAGAATTGTAGACCTCCACAAGTCTGGTTCATCCTTGGCAGCAATTTCCAAATGCCTGAAGGTACCACGTTCATCTGTACAAACAATAGTACGCAAGTATAAACACCTTGGGACCACGCAGCCGTCATACCGCTCAGGAAGGAGACGCGTTTTGGCTCCTAGAGATGAACGTACTTTGGTGTGCAAAGTGCAAATCAATCCCAGAACAACAGCAAAGGACCTTGTGAAGATGCTGGAGGAAACAGGTACAAAAGTATCTATATCCACAGTAAAACGAGTCCTATATCGGCATAACCTGAAATGCCGCTCAGCAAGGAAGAAGCCACTGCTCCAAAACCGCCATAAAAAAGCCCGACTACGGTTTGCAACTGCACATGGGGACAAAGATCGTACTTTTTGGAGAAATGTCCACTGGTCTGATGAAACAAAAATAGAACTGTTTGGCCATAATGACCATCGTTATGTTTGGAGGAAAAAGGGGGTGGCTTGCAAGCCGAAGAACACCATCCCAACCGTGAAGCATGGGGGTGGCAGCATCATGCTGTGGGGGTGCTTTGCTGCAGGAGGGACTGGTGCACTTCACAAAATAGATGGCATCATGAGGAAAGAAAATTATGTGGATATATTGAAGCAACATCTCAAGACATCATTCAGGAAGTTAAAGCTTGGTCGCAAATGGGTCTTCCAAATAGACGATGACCCCAAGCATACTTCCAAAGTTGTGGTAAAATGGCTTAATGACAACAAAGTCAAGGTATTGGAGTGGCCATCACAAAGCCCTGACCTCAATCCTATAGAAAATGTGTGGGCAGAACTGAAAAAGCGTGTGCGAGCAAGGAGGCCTACAAACCTGACTCAGTTACACCAGCTCTGTCAGGAGGAATGAGCCAAAATTCACCCAACTTATTGTGAGAAGCTTGTGGTGGGCTACCTGATTTTCTGACACGAGGTCCAGTGATGTAAGATAAGATAAACTCTATTTTTTGAGACCTCTGTTGGGAAAGCATGCAGACCTGGAATCAACCACAAATCAATGACAGGGTTATTTGCCCGCCACAGGCGGCTGGTGGCTACTTAATTGGGGAGGACGGGCTCATAGTAATGGCTGGAAATTTAATAAATGGACTGCTATCAAATACACCAAACACCATGTTGTTGATGCCATTCCATTTCCTCCGTTCCAGCCATTATTATGAGCCGACCTCCCCTCAACAGCCTCCTGTGGTGATCACGTGTGTACGTGTATGAGCATATGCTTGTGCATGTGTGTGTGTATGCATACGTGCACTGGGTGTGTGTGTGTTTGTGTGTGTGTGCGTGCGTGTGCATGCATGTGAAAGAGAGAAAGTATTAAAAAGAGTATTCTCCTGCCACCTTGGCTCTCTCTCTCACTCTCTCTTATATACTGTAAAATAGGAGCTGTCTGTCAGCAGGGTTGGGTCGGTTATTTTCTAAATGTAATCCGTTACAGTTACTAGTTACCTGTCCAAAAGGTTCCATTTGGTGTGTTATCATAGTGGTCTCTGATTGGTGGTCATCATTTAGTGTGTCATCATAGTGGTCTCTGATTGGTGGTCATCATTTAGTGTGTCATCATAGTGGTCTCTGATTGTTGGTCATCATTTAGTGTGTCATCATAGTGGTCTCTGACTTGTGGTCAGACTCGCTCAGGTGGAACAAACTTAAACTTAATTGAATGTCATTGAGAAAACAGAAAGGTGTCATCATGTTTTTTTCCCCCTCACAAACATCCTTTCTGAATTTAAAAGTAATCCAATAAGTAATCATCTAGTTTTTCAAAAGTATCTGCATTCTGATTACAGTTTTAAAAAATTGTAATCAGATTACAGGTACTCAGTTACTCCCCAACCATGTCTGTGGTCTGTGAGTGCTGACTGTCCTCAACTGAACTAAAACTCTGATTCAATACCTTATCACCAGAGTGGAGAGGAACCTTCACACTATCACAGCTAGCAAGATATCACTCACCTTGACAGCATACAGTGTCCATTTTAGGACACTCAAAAGGGGTGATGATTGGCTGAAGGAGGTGAGGTATGTCCTAAACTGCAGCAGCCAAAGCCGATGCTGTGCAACTTTTATTTATTAGTTTTTATCTATTTATTTGTCACGCAACAGCGCCGCTCCATGATTCACTGGGCTTAAAAGAGCAGCAATTAAACCTGAACACACACACACTCTCTCTCAATTCAATTCAATTTCAATTTCAATTTAAGGGCTTTATTGGCATGGGAAACGTATGTTAACATTGCCAAAGCAAGAATCTCTCTCTCTCTCGCTCTCTCGCTCTCTCTCCTGGCACCCTGGACCCATCGACCACAGGTTACTATGGAAACTGCTCCCCATCTCTCCATCTCCCTCCCTCTCTCTTGGTTTGCTTCTCACATCCTCTTCCTCTCTCTGTTACTCTTTTCACATACACAGACCTACACACTGAAGAAGGCTGCAAAGCTGAAACGTCTTTGTATGCTATCCCTGATGCAGTGAAAATAATTTAAAAAATCAAAAAATGAAGTAAGCTTTATCTTTTTGAGTGCAGACCCATCACACTTTTTTGCTTATCCACTCTTTTCACATGTATACATTGTTCTTCACTTTTTTACCCCTCCTACTGTGTCTCTCTTCCTCCATCTCCCTCTCTCTCTCTCTTCCTCCCTCTGTCTGTCTTCCTCTCGCTCGCTCGCTCTCTCTCTCTTTCTCTTTCTCTTTCTCTCTCCCTCTTCCTCCATCTCCCTCTGTCTCTCTTTCTCCCTCTGTCTCTCTTCTTCCCTCTTCCTGTCTCCCTCTTCCCCTCTCTCTCTTCCCCTCTCTCTCTCTCACTCTCTTCCCCTCTCTCTCTACCCCTCTCTCTCTCTACCTCTGTCTCTACCTCTCTCTCTACCTCTCTCTCTCTCTACCTCTCTCTCTCTACCTCTCTCTCTCTCTACCTCTGTCTCTACCTCTCTCTCTACCGCTCTCTCTCTCTTCCTCTCTCTCTTCCTCTCTCTCTACCCCTCTCTCTACCTCTTTCTCTCTACCTCTCTCTACCTCTCTCTCTACCTCTCTCTCTCTACCTCGCTGTCTCTTCCTCCCCAGCTCTTCTCCTTTTTAGCCCTGTCTCTATCCTGCTGCTTCCAGCATGAAACCAAATGTCAGGTCTGAGCATGCATAGAGAAGGAAGGTTAGGGAGACTGGGGAGAGATGGGGGATGGGGGGATGGGGGGGTGTAGTACTGGTCAGATATATATTGCACTGTCCAGAGGTATCAGCAGCTCCAACTGATGACAGAGAGTGAGGGAGAGGGGGAGAGAGAGAGGTAGAGAGTGAGAGGTAGAGAGACAGACAGAGAGAGAGAGAGAGAGAGAGAGAGAGAGAGAGAGAGAGAGAGAGAGAGAGAGAGAGAGAGAGAGAGAGAGAGAGAGAGAGCTGCTGCCAGTTCTCCTCTTACTATAACCGCTGTGTCACACCTGCAGTAAAATTAGAGTTGTGTTTTGACTTTGCAGTGTGTGTGTGTGTGTGTGTGTGTGTGTGAGTGGGGGAGAACCCTTCTGTTTCACATGTGTGTTCTGTTTCAGGTTGTTTGTGTGTGATGCTCCGCTGTTATTATTGTCACCTGCAGAACCCAGTCTCAACACACACATCAAAGCCCACCTTCCCTTCTCCTACCTCCCTCCTGCCTGGGTTTCGCTCCGTCATCTCCCTCTCCTGTGTTGCCCCTGATCAAAACATGTCAGCTAATATCATTTAGATGGTTTTACATTCCCGCCTCTGTTTGTCCTCCCACACTGCAGAGAAAGGTGGGAGTTGGAACTTTAACCTCTGGTTTTCTCTTTGCTCTATCATCGCTAGCGTACATGTATGCACCAATGGTGTATATAAACCCTGGATTGCTGATGCTATGTATTGGCCATTGAGAGGCTTTGAAGCCACCGGTCGGCCATATTAGCATTCCCCAGTAGAAGCAGTAGAAGCAGTCCTCCATAGGAATTAATGGAATTCTACAGTATTTCAATGAACTGTTTCAAGGATAAAATTACATGTGTTTAAGTATTTTTGATGTAGTGGGGACAGTAACATTAGTAATCTCAAAAATGTTTACTTTAAGGAAAATTAATTATTTTCTGCTCACATAACATAATTTAAAAGTATGCATTAAGATGTTTGTAACGTGGCAAAAACGAGGCGCGGTGGCTTTAACACATCACCCCTTTTAGTCATCTAGTGTATATATAAATCATTGGAATGCACACAAGCGTACACTTTGGCTTTTCCCCCACAGTCAACCTGTAGTCCCTTCTTCCCACAAGTGACTTGAGCTGAGAGGTGTTGTACAGAAATATAAATGAAGTGAGAGGCAGAGAAGATGTTTTGTGGGGGAGGGAGAGGTGAAGAGAGAGGGAGTGAATGACCATAGGAGTTGGTAAGACTGCTCTGGAAGGCAGCAGGCTACATTATCATTGTATCAGAGAGAAATGTGTTACTACCAGTCTCTCAGTCTCTTCATTCACCTCCTTGTTGTCTATTACTGTACATCAATTTAATTAGTGTTGCGATGAATGCAGTCAAGCCATCCCATACAGGTTGGACTGAAGTTCCTCATTTGGCTTTTATAACTGAATGCAAATTACTTTGTTGTGCCCAGGAGGGAGGGGTCTGGCAGGACAATCTCTAGGGGTGTCTTATTGGAGAAAGTGTGTGTGTTTGTGTGTGTGTGTGCGTGCGAGCGTGTGTGTTCTGTCTGTCTGTCTGAATGAATGAAACAAACAGCTCACATACAGGCTCATGCACATACACAGCCACACTCGCACATTTCTACTTAGAATAGTTCTTAGTAGATTGTGCTGTGTTGTGAAACACATGATTCCATGAAGCATGAAACCATGGGAAGAAAAAAATCAAATTCCAACAGATAGAAATTACAAGGACAACCAAATTGAATGTGCCAACGTGTAGAAGCCTGCTACTCTGGGATATACTGTACATTTATGGTTGATGTAGCTGTGCTCATATTCCACTTCAGCTCTCAAAGAGTAGAGCATCATTCAAGCTACAATAAAAGAGAGCGATGCCTGTGCACATATCTGTATGGTGAAGGTTAGCTATATACATTGAAAGAGAGAGAGAGAGAGAGAGAGAGAGAGAGAGAGAGAGAGAGAGAGAGAGAGAGAGAGAGAGAGAGAGAGAGAGAGAGAGAGAGAGAGAGAGAGAGAGAGAGAGAGAGAGAGAGAAAGAGAGATAGAGAGAGAGAGAGAGAGAGAGAGAGAGAGATGGGAGAGAGAGAGAGAGAGAGAGAGAGAGAGAGAGAGAGAGAGAGAGAGAGAGAGAGAGAGAGAGAGAGAGAGAGAGAGAGAGAGAGATCTAGCTCTATGAACCAGTATGTTCTATGATAAAATACAATTCATACTAATTCACATAGCTGTTAAGATGGTGAAGTGTAACTTTATTACACACTACACATTGATCGGCTTTTGTTGTGCTAGCTAAGGATAATAGCTTCTGTTCTTTCTGTGTGAGAGAACATACAGTCCATGTCTTGTTCAGTATTAACAGTGTAATGTTGGAAATTTGAGTCCACAGCGTGTGGTTATCATACAGACAGCTATTACATATGATAGCAACACACGTGAGAACTAATCTCAGAGAGCTTTAAGATCAATGATCCTTACCTCACTAATAGTATTAGTGGAATATGTACAATTGTAGCACATCAGAGAACATTGTTTTGACGTAGTGTAAGAAGGGAAATCGATGTTCTGGGATACACCCACTAAGGCTTGTGATTGAGAGGTCCTCTTTGATGTGTGCATGTGTGTTACGGTTCTGAAAAGAGATTTCTGATTTCCTGATATCTCAGTTCTGATCAAGTCTTGATGAATATCCGAAAAGTATATCCTTGACTCCCTTAACCGTAGCATTGCTGCTAATGTGTTGCTTTGCCTGCATTCTAAGTTACAGTGAATTAAATAAGGATTTTAATTCAGCCGATCAATGGTGTTTACTGACAGAACTACTACTATTCCACTATGCTCCTCTCTCTCTCGCCTGGCTGGCATGTTTATTCATGTGTGACCACATCAGAGAAGATGGCCACTTCAACAGGATGATTGTTGAAACAGCTCTGAGTCATTTTTCATACAGACCGGGAGAGAGACAGTGATTGGATACACACACACACACACACACACACACACACACACACACACACACACACACACACACAGACACACACACACACACACACACACACACAGACACACACACACGCACACACACACAGACACACACGCACACAGATAGACACACACAGACATCCAGGCACTGACTGGCTCGCTTGGGGAGCGACCACACGCCAGGGCTTCGTCGAGGCGGAATAATCAAATCACATTCTACATGGTTATCTTTCCGATTTAATTATGGCAGGTTCTGAATCAGAAAACTCATTTAAAACGAGTTGTGATTAGCTCCATGTTTCCCGTAAGGCTTTCAGTGTTTAACAAAACATTTATCCAGCCTTGTAGTCATGACAGCTGTAGCTAATTCAATAAAGAGCTATACAGTGTTAATGACTAAAGTCAATGATTTGGTGCCTCTAGGGACATTCAGATGGTATATTGAGGACCTTTTCACTGAAGAATGTTTGTTTTCTATGATTGTGCTTTGTATCTCGTTTGTGCTTTTCGCAATGTATTGATGTTTATATATTTTTTGTCATTACAGGCCTCATCTGTAAAAGGTTTTAGCGTGACTCCCTGTCAAAATAAAGGTTAAATAAAATAAAGGTTAAATTAAACAGTATACAGTGTATAAACCATCTAGTGTTACGGTGTTTATATGCAGTTACATGGACATACATGTTGAGCCGTATTTGCTGGTGTCACTTTAAATGGGAGAACAGGCTCATTGCAATGGCTGGAACTGAATATGTTTGATACCATTCCATTCATTCCATGCCAGACATTACTATGAGCAACTCTCCTCTCACCAGCCTCCTTCGATGTACAGTGTAATTTTACAACGTAGGTATGTATTGTTATACAGTACAATTGTTACACCTGTATAACTGTTCATCCAATAGCACAGCAAAATAGCATGCCAAGGTCAAGTAATCTTTCCTAACTTGAAGAGCTGAGATATCAGTGAATATTGTAGTAGAAACATTTGAGAAGGTGATACTCAAGACTGGGACGCCAGGAGAGGTGTGAAGACTGATGAAAACTTGAAATTGATTAAATGAATGTTACTGGGTGAAGTAAATTATCATGTTTGGATTGTTTTAAGAGTTCATATAGAGCTACGAATGTTGATATGTTTTAGTGTACTGTAAGTGCTATGGATTTATTGTTACAGAGAAACTAGGTTATTTTCTTCATTGGACGGCGATCAGTTCAAAGAGGAGCGACACAAAGGTGCACTCCTATCATTTAAATTGAGTTGATTAGATTACAATCTGGGTGTGTTTTCCTGTCTTTTATTTTCACTAGCAAAGTGCAAAAAAAATTATATTCAGGTTGGGGGTGCGTTCCTGCTTGAATTTGGTTAAAAGGGCAATGAATTCGCTCATATTTAGAGATCTTGCTATCAAGCTCCTGTGTGGATCAGAGACACAACGTTTTTTCTCATATAAATTATTCTGAACTGAAGACACGTGTAACCACGTTAAGTCTTAAAGTCTTAACCCAGGGGCACAACTTTCACTGGGGACAGGGGGTCCCCCCCACATTCTGAAATTGCATTTTTGTCCCCCCCAGTTTTAGCATTGGAATGTGATACAAAACGCAGCTGCGGTGTGCTTTAGGACCATGCGGACACCTCAGAGCTGTCGGGTAGGCTTTTTGAAGTGTTTAACCGACTGGATTTAGGACCGAGCGGACACCACAGATTGGGCTGACAGGCTGTGTGAAGGCAAAGCTTCTGGAAGGATGGCTGGACCAGCACGGGAGAGTTGAGCATGGTTCAGTGTGTACGTGTTGCGTTCTTTCACCGAGTTGTAAAAGGTAGCAGAACAGAAACTGGTTACTCTTTAGTTGACTGATGTAGCTGGCAAGGTAACTGCTGTTTAACTGAACGAAAAGAAAAAAAAACTAAACTAGTGTTTATTCGCAGTGCTGAGCTAGTATTGTAACTGACATGCAACGTTACTTAATGTTTCATCCCGTCTTGACTGGGGTGAATGAATAAACTACGCTAGTAGTAGCTACCACAGCTCTAGCCTCTAGTTATCTGTCAGATAGTGATGTGAGGTTACTATTATTACTATCTAACAGCAGTTGTTTGTATGGAAATGTTTGGTAGCCTTTGTTTTGTCCCATTCCAGAAGTAAAGGCACTTGGCAAGCTTTTGCCAGTTGATGTACCATTAGAGAGAGAGCTGGCCAAAATGTGGCTTACATTAGTTATTATTTTTGCCTCAATCAAACTAGACCTGAATCAAACGTTGAAAGCATCAGCCAAACGATTGAAGATTGATATTCTAACATTTTTTCAGTGCAATGTGAGTTGTATTAGTCAGTATGGCAATGTAACATTATTGATCTGTCAGTTTCCCTAGCTAATTCCCTACTTTTCACTCTGACACAGTCAGTAATACACAGCTCTAATGTTACAGGCTTCACTGTCATGGTGCACAGTAGAGGTCTGCGCGGGACCCATGTCTTCATCCCGCTCCAAGAACTGGTCCCAAACCCAACCGCAGTCCCGCAATGTTATTTTAGGTGTATGTGACGCAGCTCACTTGCCAGCCATGGTCCCAGCAATTTTGCACCATATAGGCAATATCAAATGCGCAAAAATAACTTAAGAAATAGGTTAAATTACCAGAGATTCTCACATGGCCCTTACATTGTTGTCATGCCCTGACTCATGGGACTCTTGTATGTTGAGTCAGGGTGTGGATATTCTATGTTAGTATTTCTATGTTGCTTTCTAGGTGTTGTATTTCTATGTTTTGCCGGGTGTGATTCCCAATCAGAGACAGCTGTCGCTCGTTGTCTCTGATTGGGGATCATACTTAGGCAGCCTATTGGCACTCATTAGTTGTGGGATCTTGTTCCGTGTTGAGGCTTGTATTGTGTTTAGCCTTAGGACTTCACGTTTCGTTGTTTTGTTCGTGTGTTTATCGGTGAAATAAACATGTATGCCTTTCACGTTGCGCCTTGGTCTGACCCGTCCTTAAACGAATGTGACAATTGTACTACTGGGCTATATCAGCCAATATGCTAAATGTAATGTGAAGAGAGCAGAGTTGGAGAGACTTTCTCTTGAGCTATTTTTATAGCTTACCTTTTAGGAGTGTGAAGATTCCCAGCAGGGTCAGACAGCCAGGGAAGACCATTCTACGGAGATCAGTTGAATTTTGCAGCATGTTCAGTGAATGACACAATCTTGAATTGATGGGTAGACCTACAGTAGCTACATGACAGCAGCTTAAGCTTAAAGCTACAATGTGGGATCTGGTTCAATTATTGAACCATTTATTATATTCTTGGATAATATAATGTATAAATGTACACCAAGGTAATTCTTTGTCATGCCTCATTTTAGGAGGATCAGATGGTGACAGGAGTCTCTGTAGGGTCAGGCAGCCAGGGAAGACCAGTCTGTGACAGAGGTGAGGTGAATTTTTGCAGATACAACACTTTATTCTCTCTGTCCAGCAAACACTGGACAAGCCATATGCTATTTTAAGGCAGTCTGACAAACCTCCAAAATTGATTTCCAAACTGTTTCAAGGGTTGATAGAGGCTTTTCCTGATGACACAAAACATGTAAAACAAAAATGTGAGGAAGACCTGGGAGACACTATTGATGATGTTGAATGGATAGATATGTTAGAATGCCCAGTCATGTTCATATAATCTTACACATACATTACTGCAGTTTAAGACCATCCATAGAACGTACTATATGCCAGTGAAACTGAATATCATGCACTCAGAAATGGTATTATTCTGTTGGAGGTGTAAAGCACAAAATGGGACATATTTGCATATGTTGTGGTCTTGTGAAGGCTGGCTGAATTCTGGCAAAGAGTATGTACTTTTATCTCAGCATGTCTACAGATTCTCCCTTCTCCCTGTTTTTGTTTGCTTGGAAATGTTGATACTGGAGATCAAGGGTATACTGTGCAACTTTCATAAGGTCTGGATGCCTTATATGGAATACTGTACGACAAAATGAGTCAATATTGAAAACATGCACACGTCAGGGGAGATACCTATTTAGACAATCCCTAGCTGCTGGGCTGCTCAGTCCTGGCCCTGGGGGTCTGCTGTACTGTTGTCACTCTGGACTTGGCCTAACACACCTGAAAACAATAATGAATGTTTCACTAAGATCCTAAAGCTGAGTGGGTGTGTTGGGTTGGGGTGCTACAGGGCCGTGGACCCCTAGGGGCAGGACGGGGTGACCCAGCTATATTGTGTGCAAGTAAAAAGAGCTCTACAGTACTATTAGGCCTATGATATGAATTATATGGAGGGTGTACTGTTTCTGTGTGTTAATGTGTAGGTGTATGTGTGTTTTCATTCAACTTTTGTTTTCCAAACCTTTCCCTTGAGACATAAAAAAAAGATGGTAAGGAAGTTGTGTTGGGGAGAGAGTTCAGTGATTGTCTAGACTGGTGGGGGTCAGACTTGTAGGCGGCTCGGGTTGGCTAGGCGGTCTGGCTGAAATTTGATATAGCGGATGTCTTAAAGACAATTAAAAGTTAAATCTTTGTAGGTAACCTGCCTAAATGACTACCGCCCCGTAGCACTCACGTCGGTAGCCATTACGTGCTTTGAAAGCATGGTCATGGCTCACATAAACACCATCATCCTGGAAACCCTAGATCCACTCCAATTCGCATACCGCCCCAACAGATCCACAGATGACACAATCTCAATCGCACTCCACACTGCCCTTTCCCACCTGGACAAAAGGAACACCTATGTGAGAATGCTGTTCATTGACTACAGCTCAGCGTTCAACACCATAGTGCCCACAAAGCTTATCACTAAGCTAAGGACCCTGGGACTAAACACCTCCCTCTGCTAGTGGATCCTGGACTTCCTGACGGGCCGCCCCCAGGTGGTAAGGGTAGGCAACAACACATCTGCCACGCTGATCCTCAACACGGGGGCCCCTCATGGGTGCATGCTTAGTCCCCTCCTGTCCTCCCTGTTCACCCACGACTGCGTGGCCAAGCACGACTCCAACACCATCATTACGTTTGCTGATGACACAACAGTGGTAGGCCTGATCACCGACAACGATGAGACAGCCTACAGGGAGGAGGTCAGAGACCTGGCCGTGTGGTGCCAGGATAACAACCTCTCCCTCAACGTGACCAAGACAAAGGAGATGATCGTGGACTACAGGAAAAGGAGGGCCGAACACGCCCCCATTCACATCGAAGGGGCTGTAGTGGAGCGGGTCGAGGGTTTCAGGTTCCTTGGTGTCCACATCACCAACAATCTATTGTCCAAACACACAAAGAATGTCGTGAAAAGGGCACGACAATGCCTTTCCCCCCTCAGGAGACTGAAAAGATTTGGCATGGGTCCCCAGATCCTCAAAAAGTAATACCACTGCATCATTGAGAGCATCCTGACCAGTTGCATCACCGCCTGGTATGGCAACTGCTCGGCATCCGCTACAGAGTAGTGCATACGGCGCTACAGAGGGTAGTGCGTACAGCCCAGTACATCACTGGGGCCAAGCTTCCTGCCATTCAGGACCTATATAAAAGGCGGTGTCAGAGGAAGGCCCAAATAAGACTCCAGTCACCCAAGTCATAGACTGTTCTCTCTGCTACTGCACGGCAAGCGGTATCGGAGCGCCAAGTCTAGGTCCAAGAGGCTCCTTAACAGCTTCTACCCCCAAGCCATAAGACTGTTCAATTAATCAAACACTTCTGCTACTCGCTGTTTATTATCTATGCATAGTCACTTTACTCCTACCTACATGTACAGTGGGGGAAAAAAGTATTTAGTCAGCCACCAATTGTGCAAGTTCTCCCACTTAAAAAGATGAGAGAGGCCTGTAATTTTCATCATAGGTACACGTCAACTATGACAGACAAAATGAGGAAAAAAATTCCAGAAAATCACATTGTAGCATTTTTAATGAAGTTATTTGCAAATGATGGTGGAAAATAAGTATTTGGTCAATAACAAAAGTTTCTCAATACTTTGTTATATACCCTTTGTTGGCAATGACACAGGTCAAACGTTTTCTGTAAGTCATCACAAGGTTTTCACACACTGTTGCTGGTATTTTGGCCCATTCCTCCATGCAGATCTCCTCTAGAGCAGTGATGTTTTGGGGCTGTCGCTGGGCAACACAGACTTTCAACTCCCTCCAAAGATTTTCTATGGGGTTGAGATCTGGAGACTGGCTAGGCCACTCCAGGACCTTGAAATGCTTCTTACGAAGCCACTCCTTCGTTGCCCGGGCGGTGTGTTTGGGATCATTGTCATGCTGAAAGACCCAGCCACGTTTCATCTTCAATGCCCTTGCTGATGGAAGGAGGTTTTCACTAAAAATCTCACGATACATGGCCCCATTCATTCTTTCCTTTACACGGATCAGTCGTCCTGGTCCCTTTGCAGAAAAACAGCCCCAAAGCATGATGTTTCCACCCCCATGCTTCACAGTAGGTATGGTGTTCTTTGGATGCAACTCAGCATTCTTTGTCCTCCAAACACGATGAGTTGAGTTTTTACCAAATAGTTATATTTGTCTCCCAATCCTCTTCTGGATTATCCAAATGCACTCTAGCAAACTTCAGACGGGCCTGGACATGTACTGGCTTAAGCAGGGGGACACGTCTGGCACTGCAGGATTTGAGTCCCTGGTGGCGTAGTGTGTTACTGATGGTAGGCTTTGTTACTTTGGTCCCAGCTCTCTGCAGGTAATTCACTAGGTCCCCCCGTGTGGTTCTGGGATTTTTGCTCACCGTTCTTGTGATCATTTTGACCCCACGGGGTGAGATCTTGCGTGGAGCCCCAGATCGAGGGAGATTATCAGTGGTCTTATATGTCTTCCATTTCCTAATAATTGCTCCCACAGTTGATTTCTTCAAACCAAGCTGCTTACCTATTGCAGATTCAGTCTTCCCAGCCTGGTGCAGGTCTACCATTTTGTTTCTGGTGTCCTTTGACAGCTCTTTGGTCTTGGCCATAGTGGAGTTTGGAGTGTGACTGTTTGAGGTTGTGGACAGGTGTCTTTTATACTGATAACAAGTTCAAACAGGTGCCATTAATACAGGTAACGAGTGGAGGACAGAGGAGCCTCTTAAAGAAGAAGTTACAGGTCTGTGAGAGCCAGAAATCTTGCTTGTTTGTAGGTGACCAAATACTTATTTTCCACCATAATTTGCAAATAAATTCATTAAAAATCCTACAATGTGATTTTCTGGAAAATAAATTCTCAATTTGTCTGTCATAGTTGACGTGTACCTATGATGAATATTACAGGCCTCTCTCATCTTTTTAAGTGGGAGAACTTGCACAATTGGTGGCTGAATAAATACTTTTTTTCCCCACTGTACAAATTACCTAGACTAACTCGGTACCGGTACCCCCTGTATATAGCCTCATTATTGTTATTTTAGTGTGTTACTTTTTTATTTTTTATTTGTTACTTTAGTTTATTTAGTAAATATTTTCTTACTCTATTTTCTTAAAACTGCATTGTTGGTTAAGGGTTTGTAAGTAAGCATTTCACGGTAAGGTCTACACCTGTTGTATTCGGCGCATGTGACAAATAAGATTTGATTTGATTTGATTTGTACTTTATTTGTAAGCATTGTTCATTTGTTAAGCTATTATTGAATTATCATGGATCTAGCTCAGTCTTATCATTCACTTAAACATATTTAATAATATCTTACCTAGCTTGATGACTGTGGGCATTTTTGCTTACTTTTTGTTGTTCTAAATAGACGGCTAGAGGTCAAGGGTCATAGCAGATTGTGTAGAAATGCAGGAAATGTGCTTTAGATGCCACCAGAAATGGGAGGACCCCCAGACCCCTACAATGTTATGTTCCCCTCTACAAATAGCACTGCTGGGTGATTTAAAAAGTAATAGTCAATCGATCAATAATATAATAATACTCATATCCCAAAAATATTTTTCATTTACAATATGTAGAATCTATGAGAATAGAAAGGTTCAAATATTCTGTGAAACATGACAGCACAGTTGAAAAATATATGGCAAATAGAAATCAAAACTTGATGGTGTTCAGAGATAGATGGGAAGGGTTGAGTGGAACTGAAGGATGGGACTAAAAACAAACAAAAGATAACTATTGTAAAATATACAGTGTCTGTAAAATGTATATAGTATGTATAAGCTGGAAGTAGAAGCCTAAGTGTTGTTGTCCTTTAACTTACTCCAATTAGGGGAGGGATGGTAGGGTTAGCCCAGCGTCAATTGGCCCAGCGTCATCCAGGGTAGGGGAGGGAATGGCCGGCAGGGATGTAGCTCAGTTGGTAGAGCATGGCGTTTGCAACGCCAGGGTTGTGGGTTCGATTCCCACAGGGGGCCAGTATGGAAAAAAATAATTTAAAAAATGTATGCACTCACTAACTGTAAGTCGCTCTGGATAAGAGCGTCTGCTAAATGACTAAAATGGTTAGGGGAAAATAATAAAGGAAAATATATATATTTAAAAATATATATATGGGGGATTGGAAATGATGCAGACAATTACATTGATGGAAGCCACAATCTATCTGCAATATTAAAGCTGATCTATCCCCCCAAAAAAAGTATATATACATTCAGTGCCTTGCAAAAGTATTCATCTCCCTTGGTGTTTTTCCTATTTTATTGCATTACAACCTGTAATTTTAATTGATTTTTATTTGGATTTCATGTAATGGACATACACAAAATAGTCCAAATTGGTGAAGTGAAATGAAAAACATAACTTGTTTCAAACAATTCTAAAAAATTGAAACTGAAAAGTTGTGCGTGCATATGTATTCACCCCCTTTGCTATGAAGCTCCTAAATAAGATCTGGTGCAACCAATTACCTTCAGAAGTCACATAATTAGTTAAATAAAGTCCACCTGTGTGCAATCTAAGTGTCACATGATCTGTCACATGATCTCAGTATATATACACCTGTTCTGAAAGGCCCCAGAGTCTACAACACCACTAAGCAAGGGGCACCACCAAGCAAGCAGCACCATGAAGAACAAGGAGCTCTCCAAACAGGTCAGGGACAAAGTTGTGGCGAAGTACAGATCATGGTTGGGTTATAAAAAAATATCCGAAACTTTGAACATGGCACCACAACAAACCTGCCAAGAGAGGGCCGCCCACCAAAACTCACGGACCAGGCAAGGAGGGCATTAATCAGAGAGGCAACAAAGAGACCAAAGATAACCCTGAAGGAGCTGCAAAGTTCCACAGCGGAGATTGGAGTATCTCCACAGAGCTGGGCTTTACGGAAGAGTGGCCAGAAAAAAGCCATCGCTTAAAGAAAAATATAAGCAACCACATTTGGTGTTCGCCAAAAGGCATTTGGGAGACTCCCCAAACATATGAAAGAAGGTACTCTGGTCAGATGAGACTAAAATTGAGCTTTTTGGCCATCAATGAAAACGCTATGTCTGGCGCAAACACAACACCCCTCATCACCCCGAGAACACCATCCCCACAGTGAAGCATGGTGGTGGCAGCATCATGCTGTGGGGATGTTTTTCATCGTCAGGGACTGGGAAACTGGTCAGAATTGAAGGAATGATGGATGGCGCTAAAAACAGGGAAATTCTTGAGGGAAACGGAGGTTCACCTTCCAGCAGGACAATGACCCTAAGCATACTGCTAAAGCAACACTTGAGTGGTTTAAGGGGAAACATTTAAATGTCTTGGAATGGCCTAGTCGAAGCCCAGACCTCAATCCAATTAAGAATCTGTGGTATGACTTAAAGAATGCTGTACACCAGTGGAACCCATCAAACTTGAAGGAGCTGGAGCAGTTTTGCCTTGAAGAATGGGAAAAAATCCCAGTGGCTAGATATGCCAAGCTTATAGAGACATACCCCAAGAGACTTGCAGCTGTAATTGCTGCAAAAGGTGGCTCTACAAAGTATTCTTCAAATAGCCACCCTTTGTCATGATGACAGCTTTGCACGCGCTTAGCATTCTCTCAACCAGCTTCATGAGGTAGTCACCTGGAATGCATTTAAATTAACAGGTGTACCTTCTTAAAAGTTCATTTGTGGAATTTATTTCCTTCTTAATGCGTTTGAGTCAGTCAGTTATGTTGTGACAAGGTAGGGGGGGTATACAGAAGATAGCCCTATTAGGTAAAAGACCAAGTCAATATTATGGCAAGAACAGCTCAACTAAGCAAAGAAAAATGACAGTCCATCATTACTTTAAGACATGAAGGTCAGTCAATACGAATTTTTTGATTTTTTAAAACACTTTTTTGATTTTATATGTGTTATTTCATAGTTTTGATGTCTTCACTATTATTTTACAATGTAGAAAATAGTAAAAAATAAAGAAAAACCCTTGAATGAGTTGGTGTGTCCAAACCTTTGACTGGTACTGTACACATTTTAAAAAATATTTAAAATGTGACCAGAGGACAATATTCAGAACGTATTTCAAAACCCACAGAAAGTAGGCCATTTGATTGACAATGATTCTTACTTCTGTAACAATGTAAAAATGCAAACAACTATTCAGAGACTATTTCAAAATGTAGAAAACCTCTCTCAATAAGATTGAGTACAGACCAAGCCTGACACAAAATGTAGAAATAGTAGCCTACTAATTCAGTGAATGCAACAAGTATTAAACAGAGAGAAGATACAAAAATACAATAACTGTTCAGAGACAATAAAAGATTTGTAGGACAAATTAATATTTCATGCTGTCACTTCAGTGTTTTCATTTAGCGTACAACATGTCATGGAACTTCTGGAAGCATGGCCCCATCCTGCAAAGTGGCACAGACCACGTAGACCACCCAAAGGAGGTTTCTACACACCTCCCACTCTTTGCCCTGCGTCCACTCCGGATGCACACCACACACCCTCTCTTGCTCCCTTCAAACTTCACCTGCTTTCATATAAGTTACAACTCAGTCCACACGCCCTGTTGGCACATTTTTGGCTCCCCTCTTCCTGCCACTGTAGCCGTATCACAAAGTGAATGCAAAAGCTGCATTTTGAATGCCTTCAGGGACCAGCGCCTGCGGTTTCTGGGAAGGGGCCTTTGCAGGGTCCCCCACACAATGTACTCATTTATGATGGCTTTGTTGAGCATCCCCCAAAACACATACTTCCACCATTCTCTGCCTGTGTGTCCAACATTGTAATAGCTCCTCAGTTGGTCAAGATGGTCAACCCCGCCCATTTTATTGTTGTAATCCATTACAAGCTATGGAAGTACTACCACTTTTAAAAACAACAAGGGTGAATGGTGGGACTTGGGGCAGACATACTTCATGGAAACGTAGGTTCCCCTCTTGGGTGTGCTCTCACTCTTCCTCTCCCTCTTCTTCCTCCTCTCCCTCTTCCTCCTCCTCTCCCTCCTCCTCCTCCTCCTCCCCCTCCACCTCCTCCTCTCCTTCCTCCTACTCCTCCTCCTCCTCCTCCTTCTCCTCTCCTTCCTCCTCCTCCTCTTCCTCCTCCTCACCCTCCTCCTCTCCTTCCTCCTCCTCCTCTTCCTTCTCCTCCTCCTCCTCCTCCTCCTTCTCCTTCTCCTTCCTCCTCCTCCTCCTCCTCCTCCTCCTCCTCCTCCTCATCACCCTCCTCCTCCTCTCCTTCCACCTCCTCCTCTCCATGTCCCTGTTCCTCTCCATGTTCCTCTCCCTCCACTCTAATCTCCCTCCAATTCACTCTCCACTCCTCCCTCCTCGCTCCACATCTCTATCCCTCCAATCATCTCTAACTCCTCTTCCTCCCTGCATTTTGCTGCTGAGCCCTGACTCTCCACATCACTTCCTTCGCTTTCACTGACCTAGAGGAACAGAGTGACAGAGGGAGAGGAGAGGAGCAACAAATAGGATACAATTGTGGTCAGGAACATAATCTCTCTCTCTCTCTCTCTCTCTCTCTCTCTATTGCTCTCGCTTTCTCTCCTCCAATCAACTCTCGCTTTCTCTCCTCCAATCTACTCTCGCTTTCTTGCCTAACAGACTACAGAGTTTGCCAATGTTAGCTGATTAGTTACAAAGCTGGGACAGTTTCCAAATGAATTGCATCAGTAGAAACAGAACAAAACAAGCAACTTCTTAGCTGGCTATATAAACAAATATCCAACTTAATATCATATGAGCTCCACTGCGCAGGCATCTACCCTAACACGACAGCTAAGCTGTCAAATAATAGGAAAACAAGGCAATTTATAGCCTATGAATATCTGTACCTAGCAAATATGACAAACCATAACCTAAGCCCAAAAACAAAACAAAATTACTCTAACCTTCATTTCGCTGGCTAGTTAGCTGGTTGTCTGTATGGCTAGCTAGTGAAAGTGACAGCTGAGTTTGACGCTTCATTTACATTACATTTACGTCATTTAGCAGACGCTCTTATCCAGAGCGACTCGTGAGCGCAGCCCAAATTTACCGCTACACACAACTTTTCTTGCCTGACAGACTAACTGGCTAGCTAGCTATAGCAAGCAGCTTGGGCCGGTTTCCATATGAATTATATCGTTTATATATTATAGTTTTGATGTCTTCACTATTATTCTACAATGTAGAAAATAGTAAAAATAAAGAAAAACCCTTGAATGAGTAGGTGTGTCCAAACCTTTGACTGGTACAGTACATATTTTAAAAGATATTAAAAATGTGACCAGAGGACAATATTCAGAACGTATTTCAAAACCCACAGAAAGTAGGCCATTTGATTGACAATGATTCTTACTTCTGTAACAATGTAAAAATGCAAACAACTATTCAGAGACTATTTCAAAATGTAGAAAACCTCTCTCAATAAGATTGAGTACAGACCAAGCCTGACACAAAATGTAGAAATAGTAGCCTACTAATTCAGTGAATGCAACAAGTATTAAATAGAGAGAAGATACAAAAATACAATAACTGTTCAGAGACAATAAAAGATTTGTAGGACAAATTAATATTTCATGCTGTCACAAACAGTGTTTTCATTTAGCGTACAACATGTCATGGAACTTCTGGAAGCATGGCCCCATCCTGCAAAGTGGCACAGAACACGTAGACCACCCAAAGGAGGTTTCCACACACCTCCCACTCTTTGCCCTGCGTCCACTCCGGATGCACACCACACACCCTCTCTTGCTCCCTTCAAACTTCACCTGCTTTCATATAAGTTACAACTCAGTCCACACGCCCTGTTGGCACATTTTTGGCTCCCCTCTTCCTGCCACTGTAGCCGTATCACAAAGTGAATGCAAAAGCTGCATTTTGAATGCCTTTAGGGACCAGCGCCTGCGGTTTCTGGGAAGGGGCCTTTGCAGGGTCCCCCACACAATGTACTCATTTATGATGGCTTTGTTGAGCATCCCCCAAAACACATACTTCCACCATTCTCTGCCTGTGTGTCCAACATTGTAATAGCTCCTCAGTTGGTCAAGATGGTCAACCCCGCCCATTTTCTTGTTGTAATCCATTACAAGCTCTGGAAGTACTACCACTTTTAAAAACAACAAGGGTGAATGGTGGGACTTGGGGCAAACATACTTCATGGAAACATAGGCTCCCCTCTTGGGTGTGCTCTCACTCTTCCTCTCCCTCTCCTTCCTCCTCCTCACCCTCCTCCTCCTCCTCTCCTTCCTCCTCCTCCTCCTCCTCCTCTCCATGTCCCTGTTCCTCTCCATGTTCCTCTCCCTCCACTCTAATCTCCCTCCACTTCACTCTCCACTTCCTCTCTCTCTCCACTCCTCCCTCCTCGCTCCACACCTCTATCCCTCCAATCATCTCTAACTCCTCTTCCTCCCTGCATTTTGCTGCTGAGCCCTGACTCTCCACATCACTTCCTTCGCTTTCACTGACCTAGAGGAACAGAGTGACAGAGGGAGAGGAGAGGAGCAACAAATAGGATACAATTGTGGTCAGGAACATAATCTCTCTCTCTCTCTCTCTTGCTCTCGCTTTCTCTCCTCCAATCAACTCTCGCTTTCTCTCCTCCAATCTACTCTCGCTTTCTTGCCTAACAGACTACAGAGTTTGCCAATGTTAGCTGATTAGTTACAAAGCTGGGACAGTTTCCAAATGAATTGCATCAGTAGAAACAGAACAAAACAAGCAACTTCTTAGCTGGCTATATAAACAAATATCCAACTTAATATCATATGAGCTCCACTGTGCAGGCATCTACCCTAACACGACAGCTAAGCTGTCAAATAATAGGAAAACAAGGCAATTTATAGCCTATGAATATCTGTACCTAGCAAATATGACAAACCATAACCTAAGCACAAAAACAAAACAAAATTACTCTAACCTTCATTTCGCTGGCTAGTTAGCTGGTTGTCTGTATGGCTAGCTAGTGACAGCTGAGTTTGACGCTTTGTGAGCGCAGCCCAAATTTACCGCTACACACAACTTTTCTTGCCTGACAGACTAACTGGCCAGCTAGCTATAGCAAGCAGCTTGGGCCGTTTCCATATGAATTATATCGGTAGAAACAAGACAAAACAGTTAATGTTGCGATATTGACACAGATATTATTGTTAGAAAAACAAGGCAGTTCGTGGCCGCTATAGTAATTTAAAGAAAGTCTGTCGATTAATATATTAAACACAACTTTCATTCAACTACTGTCACGCCCTGGCTCTGGGGACTCTTAAATGTTGAGCCAGGGTGTGTAGTGTCTATGTTGTATTTTCTATGTTTTGTTCTAGTTCATGTATTTTTATGTTGGCCAGGGTGGTTCCCAATCAGAGGCAGCTGTTGCTGGTTGTCTCTGATTGGGAACCATACTTAGGCAGCCTGTTGGCACTAGTTATTTGTGGGATCTTGTTCCGTAAGGTTTGTTTTGGTGTATAACCTAGGACTTCACGTATCGTTTGGTTTGTTGTTTTGTTCGTGTGTGTTAGTACGTTAATTGAATAAAGTATGTACGCTTACCACGCTGTGCCTTGGTCTGCCTCTTACAACGATCGTGACAACTACAATATTACTGTACATCCAGCATATAGTACATACACGTATTGTAATGAAGCCAACTAGCCAGACTACCCCATAACCTGTGAGAATTTTTATTTTATTTATTTTTTATTTCACCTTTATTTAACCAGGTAAGCCAGTTGAGAACAAGTTCTCATTTACAACTGCGACCTGGCCAAGATAAAGCAAAGCAGTGCGATAAAAACAACAACAACACAGAGTTACATATGGAATAAACAAAACGTACAGTCAATACCACAATAGAAAATCTATATACAGTGTGTGCAAATGTAGAAAGTTATGGAGGTAAGGCAATAAATAGGCCATAGTGCAAAATAATTACAATTTAGTATTAACACTGGAGTGATAGATGTGCAGAAGATGATGTGCAAATAGAGATACTGGGGTGCAAATGAGCAAAATAAATAACAATGTAAATAACAATATGGGGATGAGGTAGTTGGGTGGGCTAATTACAGATGGGCTGTGTACAGGTGCAGTGATCGGTAAGCTGCTCTGACAACTGATGCTTAACGTTAGTGAGGGAGATAAGTGTCTCCAGCTTCAGAGATTTTTGCAGTTCATTCCAGTCATTTGCAGCAGAGAACTTGAAGGAATGGCGGCCAAAGGAGGTGTTGGCTTTGGGGATGACCAGTGAGATATACCTGCTGGAACGCATACTACGGGTGGGTGTTGCTATGGTGACCAATGATCTAAGATAAGGCGGGGATATGCCTAGAAGTGATTTATAGATGACCTGGAGCCAGTGGGTTTGGCGAAGAATATGTAGTGAGGGCCAGCCAACGAGAGCGTACAGGTCACAATGGTGGGTAGTATATGGGGCTTTGGTGACAAAACTAATGGCACTGTGATCAAATCAAATCAAATCAAATCAAAATGTATTGGTCACATGCGCCGAATACAACAGGTGCAGACATTACAGTGAAATGCTTACTTACAGCCCTTAACCAACAGTGCATTTATTTTGCAACTACATCCAATTTGCTGAGTAAATGACATCGGCGAAGTCAAGGATCGGTAGGATAGTCAGTTTTACGAGGGCATGTTTAGCAGCATGAGTGAAGAAGGCTTTGTTGCGAAATAGGAAGCCGATTCTAGATGTAACTTTGGATTGGAGATGCTTAATGTGAGTCTGTGTCACGTTCGTTCATAGACGGGACAGACCAAGGCGCACCGTGATATGCATACATGTTTATTTGAACCGAATAAACAAAGACAAAACAACAAACTATACGAAACGTGAAGTCCAAGGTACACAAACAACATACCTCACACGGAACAAGATCCCACAACTCAATAGTGCCCATAGGCTGCCTAAGTATGGTCTCCAATCAGAGACAACGAACGACAGCTGCCTCTGATTGGGAACCACACCACCATAGATCTAGACATACTAGACTATAAACATAGATCTATACCACGTAGAAAATCACACCCTGACTCAACAAATAAGAGTCCCCTGAGTCAGGGCGTGACAGTACCCCCCCCCCCAAAGGTGCGGACTCCAACCGCACAACCTTTACTTAACAGGGTAGGGGCCGGGTGGGCATTCCGCCTCGGAGGCGGATCCGGCTACGGGCGTGATGACCACCTATTCTCCGCCTCCCTGTTGCGCCCCTGGTCTGGTCTGGACCTCGGCGCGCTGCTTCCCCTCTCCTTCCTCCCACTATACTCCAAGCCCTGTCTGGACCCTGGTGTGGGAGACCCCGAACCTGGAGAGGGGCTGACGTCTGGGTCTGGACTGGAGCCGCTGACCGGAGCTGGACCGGGCACTGGTGGAGCGAACTGCTCAGGCTCCGGACTGGAGCCGCTGACCGGAGCTGGACTGGGCACTGGTGGCGCGGACTGCTCTGGCTCCGGAGTGGAGCAGCTGACCGTTGGAACAGGCACGGGCCGTGCCGGACTGGACACACGCACCACTGGCTTGGTGCGAGGAGCAGGAACAGGCCGGACCGGGCTGGCGACACGCACCACTGGCTTGGTGCGGGGAGCAGGAACAGGCCATCCCGGACTGGCGACGCGCACCACTGGCCTGGTGCGGGGAGTAGGAACAGGCCGGGCCGGACTGGCGACGCGCACCACTGGCTTGGTGCGGGGAGCAGGAACGGGCCGTACCGGACTGGCGATGCGCACCACTGGCTTGGTGCGAGGGGCAGGAACGGGCCGGGCCGGGCTGGCGACGCGCACCACTGGCTTGGTGCGAGGGACAGGAACAGGCCGGACCGGGCTGGCGACGCGCACCACTGACTTGGTGCGAGGGGCAGGAACAGGCCGGGCCGGGCTGGCGACGCGCACCACTGGCTTGGTGCGAGGGGCAGGAACAGGCCGGGCCGGGCTGGCGCCGCGCACCACTGGCTTGGTGCGAGGGGCAGGAACAGGCCGGGCCGGGCTGGCGACGCGCACCACTGACTAGGTGCGAGGGGCAGGAACAGGCCGGGCTGGCGACGCGCACCACTGGCTTGGTGCGAGGGGCCGGAACAGGCCGGACCGGGCTGGCGACGTGCACCACTGTCTTGGTGCGAGGAGCAGGAACGGGTCGGGCCGTATTAGGAACACGCACCACTGGCTTAGTGCGGGGAGCAGGAACGGGCCGGACCGGACTGGCGACACGCACCACTTGCTTGGTGCGAGGAACAGGACTGGGTTCCTTTATTAACCCCCGCTCTTTCTGCTGCCTAACCAGCTCCTCTTGCCGTGCATCTACACTTTCCTTCTCCCTTTTAGGCTCCTGTAGCACCTCACTCTGACCGAATAACTCCTGCTCCCTCTGAACCAATAGCCCCCATAACATGGTGGCCTCCTCTCCTAACCTGCAGACCCGCCCTTTAACAGCCTCCTGCTGCCTCGTCGTCCACACCGTGTGCCCCCCCCAAAAAAATTATTGGGGTTGCCTCTCGGGTCTCCGTCGTCGGCACTGTTGGCGCCGTTTCTCCTCTCTATACCGGGCCTCCACTGTCTCCTCCCAAGGACGGCGATCCATCCCAGCCTGAATCTCCTCCCAAGTCCAGGATCCCTTACCGTCCAGGATCTCCTCCCAGGTCCAGGCTGTCTGCTCCTGGACACGCTGCTTGGTCCTCGTTTGGTGGGGTCTTCTGTCACGTTCGTTCATAGACGGGACAGACCAAGGCGCAGCGTGATATGCATACATGTTTATTTGAACCGAATAAACAAAGACAAAACAACAAACGAAACGAAACGTGAAGTCCAAGGTACACAAACAACATACCTCACACGGAACAAGATCCCACAACTCAATAGTGCCCATAGGCTGCCTAAGTATGGTCCCCAATCAGAGACAACAAACGACAGCTGCCTCTGATTGGGAACCACACCGGCCAACATAGATCTAGACATACTAGACTATAAACATAGATCTACACCACATAGAAAATCACACCCTGACTCAACAAATAAGAGTCCCCTGAGTCAGGGCGTGACAGTCTGGAAGGAGAGTTTACGGTCTAACCAGACACCTAGGTATTTGTAGTTGTCCACATATTCTAAGTCAGACCCGCCGAGAGTAGTGATTCTAGTCGGGCGGGCGGGTGCAAGCAGCGTTCGATTGAAGAGCATGCATTTAGTTGTACTAGCGTTTAAGAGCAGTTGGAGGCCACGGAAGGAGTGTTGTATGGCATTGAAGCTCGTTTGGAGGTTTGTTAACACAGTGTCCAGTGAAGGGCCAGATGTATACAAAATGGTGTCGTCTGTGTAGAGGTGGATCTGAGAGTCACCAGCAGCAAGAGCGACATTATTGATATACACAGAGAATAGAGTCAGCCCGAGAATTGAACCCTGTGGCACCCCCATAGAGACTGCCAGAGGTCCAGACAACAGACCCTCCGATTTGACACATTGAACTCTATCTGAGAAGTAGTTGGTGAACCAGGCGAGGCAGTCATTTGAGAAACCAAGGCTATTTAGTCTGCCAATAAGAATGTGGTGATTGACAGAGTCAAAAGCCTTGGCCAGGTCGATGAAGACAGCTGCACAGTACTGTCTTATATGACATAGATTTTTTAGTGGACTATGAGATAAAACTGGGTTAATCACGAACATAGAGTTAGAATTCTTTGTTGCTAGGCAAAGAACTTAGTTGGGTCATTTCACTGTGTGTGTGTGTGGGTGAAGTGGGAATCTGACCTAGGGTCAAATTTCTTGCTCTTACTTAAATCCATGGCTGTCCTACTTTATCAGAGACTGAAACCAGACTGTGGCCTTTTGCCTCTCTCCTCAAACAAAGTGGAAAGAGCGGCCAGGGTTGAGCAGAGTTCAGGCTAAACCTTTGTCTCTCCTTGGCTATCTTCTTGATTGATTACAGCATGATGGGGTGGGGTTTGTGTATGTTTGAAAGATTTAAGTATGGACCTGTCATGTCCAACAATCAGTCTTCAGGTCAAGCCCGGGAGAGCCGGGGTTGAACAGAGTTTAAACTAAACATGAGTGTTTTTGCAAGATAAGGGATTGATTGATTGTATTACTATTGATTCTGAACTGAATGAAAGTCGAATTTAGCCGGCATCATAGACAAAGGAAGTGGGCGGAGCGATAAAGAGCGGGAAACTGAAGAGGGAGGGATTTTAAGCTAGGGTGTGTGTGAAGGAGACTATATAGCTAGGGAAGAGAGAGAGAGAAAATGGGGCTACTCTGCAGACCAGCACGGGCTTTGTTGAATTGAAATAGTCACATCTTGATTCTACAAAAACTCTGGAAGAACTTTGATTTTTAATAAAATATAATGATTCATTTCCACAACATTATCGATCGCGGTTATTATATTGTTTAGGACCTTGAGCGTAGCTGCGGTGCACCCATGACCAGCTCGGAAACCAGATTGCATAGCGGAGAAGGTACGGTGGGATTCGAAATGGTCAGTGATCTGTTTGTTAACTTGGCTTTCAAATACTTTCGAAAGGCAGGGCAGGATGGATATAGGTCTGTAACAATTTGGATCTAGAGTGTCATCCCCTTTGAAGAGGGGGATGACCGCGGCAGCTTTCCAATCTCTGGGGATCTTAGACGATACGAAAGAGAGGTTGAACAGGCTAGTAATAGGGGTTGCGATAATTTTGCTACTCTGCAGACCAGCATGGGTTTTGTTGAATTGAAATAAAGTCAAATCTTGATTCTACAAAAACTCTGGAAGAACTTTGATTTTTAATAAAGTATAGTGATTAATTTCCACAACATAATTGGCACCCAGGATGGGACCTATTAATAGAGATCTTTGAGTGCTTGACCGTCGGAGGAAGTTTGAGCGAGTCACACAGATGCAGTGGCCACTGTTAAATAAAGGTAAGCGACATACTTACTATTAGCATAGAACTGTGTGATTCGATCAAGCTGAATCTGAGTGTTGGTTACGGAAGTGTTCTCTCCAGCATTAAGGACCACATTTAGGGAAAGTACTGAGTTTTTGTTGGAATGAGAAATAAGCTTGCATGCAATGTTATTGTTGATAAGTGTAAATAAGTTAAATCCTGTGGTACCGCTGTGGAGAGCTAGGGTTAGCACTCCAGAGGACTGAATGGGCAGGTGGCTAGCCAAGAGTTGTATATAAGATTGAGAGGGCTTACGGTACCGCTCTAACGAGGAGTTCATCGTTAGAGGACTGCTCGGGTAGGTGTGCATCATCCTGGGTGAGGGGATGCACAAATTAGACAGCTAATCTGGTAAAAAAGTAGGTCATCTGGAGTAGGTGACACCATAAATTGGAAGTCGCGCCTTTCATCTCAGGGATAAGAATGGTTGTGAACAGCCACCAGGGCTTCAAAGTATAAATAATTAGATAGAGTAGGTCTGCTCATCTCGTACGGGTGAATGGTTAGCTTGAGCGGCTGTGAGTCATTCAGTGATTCATTCTGTCTGATTCATTTAAGCATTAGTGGCTGCTTATCTGTGTGAGTGATCGGACAATAAAAAGAAATCCTGCAAATAATAGCCTTTTCTTTGTGGAGGAAGTGACAGGAAAGGGATAATATTTTAGGTTGTTTGAAGCTTCTAAGGCTGGTGGAGAAAGGGCAAGCCCAATCTTGCATTAGGAAGAGGAGAATTAATAGTATGTGGATATTCATTTACTAACGGAGTGTGGAAAGTTCACGTTACTGGGAGAAGGAGATCAGAAGGGGTGTGTGTATTTTCCCGGAGGGGTATGAGAAATCTTGTTGGAGGAACAGGTCACGTGTAAGGGGGTGATCGTATGACGTCAACACATTGCATTTTGGCCACTCTTGTAGGGGGTCATTACATTTGGGAAATTTAGAAGTAATGTAGGATTATGGTAAAATTGACCATAGTGAAATGTCAAACGTGCTAGGGTTAACATTGTAAATCTGGGCACTTTTATAGAATAAAATATTTTTGTAGGTTATACGAATAGTGATTAAGCGTGTTTGAGAACAACATTGTGTGAATGTGATATGAGAATGGTCTAAATGTGGAAAATGAGGCTCACTCTGAGATTTGGATGATGAGATAAAGAGGTGTGTATGATAATGTTATATAGGTTTGGATAATAAGCTTTGTATATAATGATATATTGGGGGGTGTACAACACTGCCTGGCATAGAATAGTGTAAGATCAGTGAATAGTGACCAGTCTATAGGATTCTGGGAGGAGTCTATGACTGAGGGGAGGGGTCTAGGTAGTTAAAGTTGATGGTCCGCTGGGACTAGATTAGGGTAAACTAACCTGTGGTAATAAAGAATCATTAGAAATACGAGTGGTTTGGTTGATATGAATATATTAAAATATGATGAATGTTATGTGCGGGTAATTGATTATTAGATAGAAGTGGAATGATATATAAGTGCTGTCTTGCGCGCCCAAACACATAGACGTAGGGGGGTGGGGGGAGGGGGGAGACAGTACATAGATCATGTGATAGAAATAAGATTGAGCATTATAATAACTATCTATCATTTCAGAGCAGAGGTGATATAGTAAAGGAATTTTAGTATATTAGGGTGAAAAAACATAATCCTTTTGATTAAATTCATTAGATCTGTTTCCAAATTAATAAATGTAGATTTGGCTCGTTGACTGCTAAGTCATTCCCTTTGAGCTTGTGAGATCTTTGTCCGGTAAAGCTATTTTCTGATAAGTGTGGTATGTGTCAGATATAAAAACTACAGACCATTATAATTGGAATAAAATAGGATTTACTTGTCATTTCAATAAAGCATAGATTATGCATTACTGACTAAAATCTAGATTTTCTGATTATAGTTCAACTATAGTTATGGGTTGTGATATAAGACTGGGATTCAGTAGTTTGCGGGGTTCGAATTGAACGACTCACTTATTCAACAGGAATAGTGGGGGGAGTAAAATAATTATTTTTGTGTTGCCGAATTAGTTGATAGTTTAAAAACGACTGAAAATAGAGTTGTAATGTGGACTATTGACGGACTAGAAATGGCAATTATTTGAATTGATAACAAAGGAAGATAATTTATGGTTCTAGTTCGCGGGTAAAAGAGAGTCGTACTTGCTTGACTGTATTGAGCTGTAAGAGACATTTGAAGCAGAAGTCTGAATAGTTGAATGGAAAACAGTTCTTTGACAAATTCTAATTGTTATTACTTTATTGTATAGGTTGCGTAACACCAGTGGTGTATGCAAATAGTTGGTGAATTATAAAACAATAATTTGTTTTCGTTACGTAGACCAGTGGATTGCAAGTAGCTTTAGCTATTATGCTGATGGAATAGCACCAACTTATAGTGGGTTCTAGATTTGTTAAACAACACATTTATATTTTAACTAAATTAATCCAATAAGATACAATTATAACATTATCCGGAAAAGGCACAAGCTAATGCGAAACAGCTATTACCTATGTCATTGATCCAGTAATAAGACCAGGATGATAGTAATAATAGAAATCTAGGTAGGAGAATTTAGGATAGGGACTAGCTGTCCAGATATAGACAAGTAAAAGAGAAAGACAAAGAAGGATGAGTTAGGGAATAAATGCCAAGACGAAGATTAGAATGAGAACCAGCCGCATTTAAGTATAGGATAAGGGGATGTACAATAGTGGATTACACAGTGACAGGAAACATAAAAATAATAACGTATGATATAGATATACTGAAAGACAGGAAAAGAAGGTATAGGAAGTTAGATACGAAAAACCTAGATTAAAGAAAATAGAAACGTGAATATGATTAAGGGGTGAATAGGGGGTGGTCTAGCAACCTATAACTGCATAGACTACTGGGAAAATACCTAGGGACAGGAAAAGTGAGGGGGCTATTTTATAGGTTTGGGATAAGATAAGGGAACAAAGGAAAATAAGAGTACGAAAGCACAGGGGAGCGAGTGTCTTATCTTAATGGGAGATGAGACAAGGGAACAAAGGATAAGAAGAATATTAAAAGAAAGGCAAGGGATAAAATCTCATTTTTTGGAAAGAAGAAGAGAGAGAAAGTATTCTGGGAGGAAGGAAAGAGTTGGAGGGACAGCATAGCCAAGGCTAGAAGGATAATCATGGAGAGGGAGAGTGAACCGAAAAAGGCTGGCTTAACTACACCCCCACCATACACAGAAGGGGGCAGTATTCTCAGGTCACAGGTCTAGCCTCAATAACAGGGAATGTAGAGATAGAAGCAAAAAAAAGGAAGCAACAGGTTTCCACACCAAGAAGAGGAGAACAATCACATTTAAATATAGACTGTTATGAAGGACTGAGGGGTATGTTAACGAAACTGGGAAATTATAGGATAGATGAACAAGAGTATGATGGGTAAAAAGATGGGGGGAAAACAAGTGATGAGGAAGGTGAATAACTTAGACAGTATGCTGACTCTGATCAAGGACAGAGTGAGACAGAGGGACTAACGTCAGAATCACGCAAGGAATTCTGCGACCATATTATCCACGCAATGGAGAAATACAGGAGGGATGAACGGAAATTGGCGAAGCAGTGGAGAGAGATTCTGAGAAAACAGGGGACAGTTGCAGCTGGAAGAGCTGACAAGAAAGGACAAAAATAAAACACAAGCTCCAGTGATGACTGACACCGCCAGAAAAGGGTGCCATGGCACCTGTTCTCCAAGGAGGTCAACAACCACCGCCTCAGCAGCAAGGCCGAAGAGCTCCAGCCTTACCAGTAGTGAATGTGTACACACAACAATCCCCTGGACAGTGGCAGAACAAGAATAATGAAAATGGACCCAAAAATCAATGGTACCAACCACAGCATCAGACACACCAGAATGGTTGACCAAGAAGACCAGGTGTCTGCTGGGGGTGCAATCAATCAGGACATATGAGAAGGGATTGTCCTACCAAGCCGTGGAGGCCTAGGCAACCACAACAGAGTAATTTGTGTGATTATGTTTTGTTTACCCCATGTGTAACTCTGTGTTGTTGTTTTTAATCGCACTGCTTCGCTTTATCTTGGCCAGGTCGCAGTTGTAAATGAGAACTTGTTCTCAACTGGCTTACCTGGTTAAATAAAGGGGAAATAATAAAAATAATAATAAATAATAATAACAAAGAAATGGCACCAGCTAAGATGAATGGCAGCAGTCTTAGAACTAGTGGGAAGGACCAAATCAGGGTAGCTAGAGAAGCATGTATTTTTGACTAGGGAACAGGGGACAGCACTAACTTTTTGTAGGTTCTGGATTGATTGCACAACAATTTTTATTTTTACTAAAAATCAATGCAGCAGGTTGAAATTATTAGATTACTGGAAAGTGGTTATGGGTTTGTTATGTTATAGGTGTACATTCCACTTAATGAAACACGATAATGTCTGATGTGTCTTGATTGGGAGTCTTTTTTCTAGGATTGATGGAAATCCCCTACAGTATGAATGATAAGGGAGATGTAGGAGACCACGTCTCAAACAACATTTTAATAGATACTTGGGATCAAATATCACTGATTCCTTACACTGAGAAATTGACTGTATTTGTGACAGGGAAAAGTATTACATTCAGTGGGGTTAAAGAATCCTTCAGAGGGTCAAAGATAATGGATTCTGAAAGGTGACATGTAAATTGACAGTATGTATGGGTGACAGCGCGAATGAGGGTTACAAATAGTCAAATGGTGTATCACGCTGCATTTCAACAATCGCAGAAGGGGTTGAATTTGAGTGTTGTGGATTGTAGTAAAGTGTTATGGGCGTCGAATGACGAGGACACTAATAGGCAAAACCATCATCACATTAGTAAACTATTTTGGTAGAAGAGGGGCCACAGGGCATGTGGGAAAGTACAACCAACGAGGCAAGAGATAGTATATTTGGGGATTGGAGTTTTCGAAGTCACGAAGCATGGTGGGCGTGATCGAGTGGGAGCAGTGCGACTAGGGAAAAGCCTAGGGGTTTAAATCTCATGGGACTTTATTTCATTTTATGTGCACTGGATTGTGGAAGTCACCAGGGAAGGGAGCAGTCACAAGTGATGTTATTGAGGGTTTTCGGAGGGGGGGGGCGTCAGGAGATGTGGATTGGTATATTCAATGGAGAGTGAGAATTTCGAATTTAAATTGTTTTTACTTGTTAAGAGGTATCAAAATGGAAACTAACTAAACGTGTACTTTTTCTTCCAGGAAAAAGGGGGGGAGTGATTCTCTCTTTTCTTTGAAATATTTTCAAAGACTATAAATAAGGCCTGGCCATTTTTTGTTTGTTTATTGTTTTACTATATGGTTTTCAAATAACCACAAACAACCTACTTAGTATGAAATGTTAGCAATATAGGATATTTATTTTTGATTTTAGGGTTCTTTTCACGGAATAGAAGTGATATGTCTTAAAGGAGCAAACACATGTATTTTGGGCTTTTATTTACTGAGTGATAAGTAAATACATGTGATTTATTTTCAAAAGAGCTGTACTAAGGACTTACTGTACACTTAGGATACAAAATGTATGACATGCTTTGACGGCTATTAATGATTAGACCACTCAAGAATGAAACATTTCTTTAAAGGGTTTGAACGACCTCTGACCTTTGTCTTGATTTTCTAGTGTGATTTGATCACCCACACTGGAAAACCGAGTGACATAGGATGATGAGTTTAAGGTAATTTATGATACCGAGTTAAGGGTCATTTATAATACTCATAATTATGAAGAAGTTTATAATTTGGCAATACTCCTATATATCATTCCAAACAGGACAAGGATGAAGTGAGAGAGTTAGTCCTGAATGAAGGATATTCCTTGAATAATATTATGGAATGCAATTAGGTTAAGATATTATCAAAGGTTGTCATTTTAACTTCAGTTATTATTTTGGTTTAACAGGCAATATTGGTGTTGTTTTGTTTTTTGAACACATGAATCATGATGTGATGCATGTGTCCAAAGGGGGGAAGTATTGGTTACATGGGATTTAATGTTTTTGTGGTTACAGGGGTTTTAATGTTTTTTTGTGGTAAAATATGCTAATTGTATTAAGTATGTGAGCAGTAGTAATTAATGTGTTATTGGTTAGGTTAAATGTTTCATGTGAAAGTATAGTTGTGGTAGGAGGCAGGGAGTAGAGGCGGCCTGTCTATGAAACGAATGGACTGCAACAAGCAAAGGAGTGGTTCATAATCTCAAGGCTTCTCCTGACTGCTAAGAAGACATGGTACAGTAGCATACTGTGTATCACCTAACCTAACAATGTTCTTAAGACTTTCTTTCCATGGGTGAAGGCAACTCTGCCCAACTGAGTAGGAGAATCTGAGCATTTTCTGCGCCCTGGAGACTATGTGACGGTAAAAGACTACAGAAGAAAGAGCTGGAAAGACTCTATGTGGAGGGGCCCGTACCAGGTGTTGTTGGCTACCTCAATGATGGTAAAAGTGGCAGAGACAGATACTTAGATCCATGTTTCCAATATAGGAGTGTTCCAACCCCACCATACATCGTCATCCAGGTTACACCAACGGCTGTACAGATAGAGGGGAGCGCGACCTGGTATCATCTGAACCACTGTACCAGGGTACCACGAGTAAACCAACGATCTAGAGATGAAGGACATGAGGATGCTGGAGTTGGCGAGAATCAGGAGAGGCAAGAGGATGGCAATGGGAATGATAATAATGAGCTACGTGCTCTTGTTGATTCCCTCGGGGGAGGGCCAGACCTCCAAGACCTTCCAGACCGCCGAGATATTCCAGACCTCCAAGACCTTCCAGACCGCCGAGATATTCCAGACCTCCAAGACCTTCCAGATATCCCCATCATTGATTTCTCTGCCCTTTACTAGTTCCCCTGAGAAGAAGGGGAATGGCATACTGTCACGAGTGTCAGTGTAATGCGGTGGATCGAAGTCAGGCGCAGGACACAGAACTCTATGAAATGTACTTTACTGAAATAAGTAAAGAAAACAATACAAAATACCTCCACACAGGGAGGAACAAACCCGCTCACCTACAACACAGAAAACGAAAACAAACACGCACAAAACACACTGGGAGCCACCGGGTTAAATAGGGAAGGAGTAATACATGATGGAAAACAGGTGTGTGACAATCAGACAACAACAGGTAGAACATAGAAACATAGAACACAGATTGGCAGCAGCTAGTATTCCGGTGACGACGAACGCCGAATCCTGCCCGAGCAAGGAGGAGGGGCAGCCTCGGCAGAATCCGTGACACAAACTGACAATAGTAAAGAGCAAAAGAACAAGACAGAGAAGAGAAACAGACAGGATTAAAATGTATATTCCTGCACAGGCAGGAACCGTAACTAAAATACAGAAAGGGATCATTATTGGAGTACGAGGGTCAACTGGTTATTGGTGTGGGAGGAACCAACACAAGGATTATGGGGAACTCACATGGGGTAACTGTGACCTGAAGCAGCAAGTTACCAGGACTGTGCTATGTTCAACCACAATTTCTGTCATCTAAGGAACTCGGAAAGACCATATTGCCCAGCAGAATGTTTGTCATATCTAGGAAATCCTAAATATATATTTTTTATAATCAACCAGGATGGGGAGAGAAGTGTAAGCAATTAGACGTTAGAATAGAAACAAGGAAAAGGGAAACCAGATAAATATCAGATAGACTATGAGCAAACATATGAATGTTACAATAAAACAATTGGGTTATATAATTTGGGAGAATTTAAGCGAGAATGTGAAACTATATGGCACCTAGATATAGATAGTCTTTGGAATGCAGACACCCCTCAAAGAAAAATCTATCATTTTACATTTACATTTACATCATTTAGCAGACGCTCTTATCCAGAGCAACTTACAAATTGGTGCATTCAACTTATGATAGCCAGTGGGACAACCACCTTTTTTTTCCTTTTCTTTTTTTTGTTATGGGGGGTGGGGGAAGAAGGATTACTTTTATACTATTCCAGGTATTCCTTAAAGAGGTAGGGTTTCAAGTGTCTCCGGAAGGTGGTCAGTGACTCCGTTGTCCTGGCGTTGTGGGGGAGCTTGTTCCACCATTGGGGTGCCAGAGCAGCGAATAGCTTTGACTGGGCTGAGCGGGAACTGTGCTTCCGTAGAGGTAGGGGAGCTAGCAGGCCAGAGGTGGATGAACGTAGCGCCCTCGTTTGGGTGTAGGGTCTGATCAGAGCCTGAAGGTAAGGAGGTGCCGTTCCCCTCACAGCTCCGTAGGCAAGCACCATGGTCTTGTAGTAGATGCGAGCCTCAACTGGAAGCCAGTGGAGTGTGCGGAGGAGCGGGGTGACATGAGAGAACTTGGGAAGGTTGAACACCAGACGGGCTGCAGTGTTCTGGATAAATTGTAGGGGTTTAATGGCACAGGCAGGGAGCCCAGCCAACAGCGAGTTGCAGTAATCCAGACGGGAGATGACAAGTGCCTGGATTAGGACCTGTGCCGCTTTCTGTGTAAGGTAGGGTCGTACTCTGCGAATGTTGTAGAGCATGAACCTGCAGGATCGGGTCACCGCTTTGATGTTAGCGGAGAACGACAGGGTCACGCCAAGGTTCTTTGCACTCTGGGAGGAGGACACAATGGAGTTGTCAACCGTGATGGCGAGATCATGGAGCGGGCTGTCCTTCCCCGGGAGGAAGAGTAGCTCTGTCTTGCCGAGGTTCAGCTTGAGGTGGTGATCCGACATCCACACTGATATGTCTGCCAGACATGCAGGGATGCGATTTGCCACCTGGTTATCAGAAGGGGGAAAGGAGAAAATTAAGTGTGTGTCGTCTGCGTAGCAATGATAGGAGAGACCATGTGAGGATATGACAGAGCCAAGTGACTTGGTGTATATAGAGAATAGGAGAGGGCCTAGAACTGAGCCCTGGGGGACACCTGTGGTGAGAGCACATGGTGCGGAGACAAATTCTCGCCACGCCACCTGGTAGGAGCGACCTGTCAGGTAGGACGCAATCCAAGAGTGAGCAGCGCCAGAGATGCCCAACTCGGAGAGGGTGGAGAGGAGGATCTGATGGTTCACAGTATCAAAGGCAGCGGATAGGTCTAGAAGGATAAGAGCAGAGGAGAGAGAGTTAGCTTTAGTAGTGCGGAGAGCCTCCGTGACACAGAGAAGAGCAGTCTCAGTTGAATGACCAGTCTTGAAACCTGACTGGTTTGGATCAAGAAGGTCATTCTGAGAGAGATAGCAGGAGAGTTGGCTAGAGACGGCACGCTCAAGAGTTTTGGAGAGAAAAGAAAGAAGGGATACTGGTCTGTAGTTGTTGACATCGGAGGGATCGAGTGTAGGTTTTTTGAGGAGGGGTGCAACTCTCGCTCTCTTGAAGACAGAAGGGACATGGCCAGCGGTCAAGGATGAGTTGATGAGCGAGGTGAGGTAAGGGAGAAGGTCTCCGGAAATGGTCTGGAGAAGAGAGGAGGGGATAGGGTCAAGCGGGCAGGTTGTTGGGCGGCCGGCCATCACAAGTCGCAAGATTTCATCTGGAGAGAGAGGGGAGAAAGAAGTCAATGCATAGGGTAGGGCAGTGTGAGCAGGACCAGTGGTGTCATTTGACTTAATAAATGAGGATCGGATGTCGTTAACCTTCTTTTCAAAATGGTTGACGAAGTCATCAACAGAGAGGGAGGAGGGAGGGGGAGGAGGAGGAGGATTCAGCAGGGAGGAGAAGGTGGCAAAGAGCTTCCTAGGGTTAGAGGCAGAGGCTTGAAATGTAGAGTGGCAGAAAGTGGCTTTAGCAGCGGAAACAGAGGAAGAGAATGTAGAGAGGAGGGAGTGAAAAGATGACAGGTCCGCAGGGAGTCTAGTTTTCCTCCATTTCCGCTCGGCTGCCCAGAGCCCTCTTCTGTGAGCAGCAGGATCAAGAATTAGAAATTGGTATTAAGAATGATTGGTGAAACATAATAATTTGTCATATAGTCAATGCTTATAGGGATGTTTTGGATTGGAAATGAACTCAACTAAACTGTTATGATCTGTCCTTTCTCGTGGTTACTACGGATGGTGTCTTAATGCAGAGCAGAGATAATTCAGTCCAGAATGGTGTGAACCTCAATAAAAACATAAAACCCTCTACCCGGCTGAAGAGGAGCAACAAAGGCGTTGAAGGCGTTCCTGTCCAGCACCACCTCTACCAGGAGACCTGAATCAGAACCAGCATCCAATCAAAGCAATCAACTGCTTTTTCTCTTATGCCCTTTCTTTCAAGAATGTGACAGGAGTCCATGTGGAGTGGGTAGGAAGAGAGATCTATTCAAATACAACATTTCTCATAGTTTGGGTATACTGGTTGGCAAAATGGACAAAACAGAATGAAGGTAGAGGTGGGGCGGCTCAGATGTGACATTGGAATTGGGACATTGTCATGGGCAATCCAAGATAAACTATGAAGCTATCTGAAGAACATAATGAAGACACGCCAGAATATTGAGTGCTGGGGGAGGAAGGGATTGTTATTTGAGGTAGTAGGTTGATTAAGGAGGTATTATACACTGCTAAATTTATAGTAATTTAGACTAGGAATGCATTGAGATACTGATCTGTTGTAATTCTCTTTATGAGGAAGCTAATGCTAGAATAATGGATAATATAAATGTACATTCTGCCAGTGTCAGTATGTGCCAAGGTGAGAGTTTTAACTTTAAATGATGGAACCAAGGTGACTAAATGAGAATTGTCCTTCTAAATTTGTTTTGGGTAATTAATTTAATTATGATTATGAATTTAAGCTGACTGATTGATCTGAATGAAGTTATGTGAGTTAAAGATGTTGACACTATTCTCAACATCTCCTCGATATTATGGTTAAAACAAAGTTGCATTTATTTTAGGTATGATGTGTTAGGATACTAACACATACACTGCTCAAAAAAATAAAGGGAACACTAAAATAACACATCCCAGATCTGAATGAATGAAATAATCTTATTAAATACTTTTTTCTTTACATAGTTGAATGTGCTGACAACAAAATCACACAAAAATTATCAATGGAAATCAAATTTATCAACCCATGGAGGTCTGGATTTGGAGTCACACTCAAAATTAAAGTGGAAAACCACACTACAGGCTGATACAACTTTGATGTAATGTCCTTAAAACAAGTCAAAATGAGGCTCAGTAGTGTGTGTGGCCTCCACGTGCCTGTATGACCTCCCTACAATGCCTGGGCATGCTCCTGATGAGGTGGCGGATGGTCTCCTGAGGGATCTCTTCCCAGACCTGGACTAAAGCATCGGCCAACTCCTGGACAGTCTGTGGTGCAACGTGACGTTGGTGGATGGAGCGAGACATGATGTCCCAGATGTGCTCAATTGGATTCAAGTCTGGGGAACGGGCGGGCCAGTCCATAGCATCAATGCCTTCCTCTTGCAGGAACTGCTGACACACTCCAGCCACATGAGGTCTAGCATTGTCTTGCATTAGGAGGAACCCAGGGCCAACCGCACCAGCATATGGTCTCACAAGGGGTCTGAGGATCTCATCTCGGTACCTAATGGCAGTCAGGCTACCTCTGGCGAGCACATGGAGGGCTGTGCGGCCCCCCAAAGAAATGCCACCCCACACCATGACTGACCCACCGCCAAACCGGTCATGCTGGAGGATGTTGCAGGTAGCAGAACATTCTCCACGGCGTCTCCAGACTCTGTCACGTCTGTCACATGTGCTCAGTGTGAACCTGCTTTCATCTGTGAAGAGCACAGGGCGCCAGTGGCGAATTTGCCAATCTTGGTGTTCTCTGGCAAATGCCAAACGTCCTGCACGGTGTTGGGCTGTAAGCACAACCCCCACCTGTGGAAGTCGGGCCCTCATACCACCCTCGTGTAGTCTGTTTCTGACCGTTTGAACAGACACATGCACATTTGTGGCCTGCTGGAGGTCATTTTGCAGGGCTCTGGCAGTGCTCCTCCTTGCACAAAGGCGGAGGTAGCGGTCCTGCTGCTGGGTTGTTGCCCTCCTACGGCCGCCTCCACGTCTCCTGATGTACTGGCCTGTCTCCTGGTAGCGCCTCCATGCTCTGGACACTACGCTGACAGACACAGCAAACCTTCTTGCCACAGCTCGCATTGATGTGCCATCCTGGATGAGCTGCACTACCTGAGCCACTTGTGTGGGTTGTAGACTCCGTCTCATGCTACCACTAGAGTGAAAGCACCGCCAGCATTCAAAAGTGACCAAAACATCAGCCAGGAAGCATAGGAACTGAGAAGTGGTCTTTGGTCACCACCTGCAGAACCACTCCTTTATTGGGGGTGTCTTGCTAATTGCCTATAATTTCCACCTGTTGTCTATTCCATTTGCACAACAGCATGTGACATTTATTGTCAATCAGGGTTGCTTCCTAAGTGGACAGTTTGATTTCACAGAAGTGTGATTGATTTGGAGTTACATTGTGTTGTTTAAGTGTTCCCTTTATTTTTTTGAGCAGTGTATATTGTAATTGTTTTGAGTAGAAATATGGATATTGTTCATTATGAGTATAACCTTGAATGCAAAGATTGTGATTGATAGCATAAACATAATATACTTTTGTAAATTTATGGGATTAGTAATCCCATATGGGGGGATATGAAAGAGATTTTTAGTGGACTATGAGATAAAACTGGGTTAATCACGAACATAGAGTTAGAATTCTTTGTTGAATGAAAGTCGAATTTAGCCGGCATCATAGACGAAGGAAGTGGGCGGAGCGATAAAGAGCGGGAAACTGAAGAGGGAGGGATTTTAAGCTAGGGTGTGTGTGAAGGAGACTATATAGCTAGGGAAGAGAGAGAGAGAAAATGGGGCTACTCTGCAGACCAGCACGGGCTTTGTTGAATTGAAATAAAGTCAAATCTTGATTCTACAAAAACTCTGGAAGAACTGATTTTTAATAAAGTATAATGATTAATTTCCACAACATTATCGATCGCGGTTATTATATCGTTTAGGACCTTGAGCGTAGCTGATGTGCACCCATGACCAGCTCAGAAACCAGATTGCATAGCGGAGAACGTACGGTGGGATTCGAAATGGTCAGTGATCTGTTTGTTAACTTGGCTTTCAAATACTTTCGAAAGGCAGGGCAGGATGGATATAGGTCTGTAACAATTTGGATCTAGAGTGTCACCCCCTTTGAAGAGGGGGATGACCGCGGCAGCTTTCCAATCTCTGTGGATCTCAGACGATACGAAAAAGAGGTTGAACAGGCTAGTAATAGGGGTTGCAACAATTTTGGTGGCTAATTTTAGAAAGAAAGGGTCCAGATTGTCTAGCCCAGCTGTTTTGTAGGGGTCCAGATTTACCAGCTCTTTCAGGACATCAGCTATCTGAATTTGGGTGAAGGAGAAGCGGGGGAGGCACGGGCAAGTTGCAGCGGAGGGTGCAGAGCTGGTGGCCGGGGTAGGGGTAGCCAGGTGGAAAGCATGGCCAGCTGTAGCAAAATGCTTATTGAAATTCTCGATTATTGTAGATTTATCAGTGGTGACAGTGTTTCCTAGCCTCAGTGCAGTGGATAGCTGGGAGGAGGTGCTCTTATTCTCCATGGACTTTACAGTGTCCCAAAACTTTTTGGAGTTAGTGCTACAGGATGCAAATTTCTGTTTGAAAAAGCTAGCCTTTGCTTTCCTAACTGATTGTGTATATTAGTTCCTGACTTCCCTGAAAAGTTGCATATCGCGGGGGCTGTTCGATGCTAATGCAGTACGCCACAGGATGTTTTTGTGCTTGTCAAGGGCAGTCAAGTCTGGGGTGAACCAGGGGCTATATCTGTTTTTAGTTCTGAATTTTTTTAATGGGGCATGCTTATTTAAGATGGAGAGGAAAGCACTTTTGAAGAACATCCAGGCATCCTCTACTGACGGAATGAGGTCAATATCCATCCAGGATACCTGGGCCAGGTCAATTAGAAAGGCCTGCTCGCTGAAGTGTTTTAGGGAGCGTTTGACAGTGATGAGGGGTGGTCGTTTGACCGCGGACCCATTACAGACGCAGGCAATGAGGCAGTGATCGCTGAGATCCTGGTTGAAGACAGCGGAGGTGTAATTAGAGGGTAAATTAGTCAGGATGATATCTATGAGGGTGCCCATGTTTACGGATTTAGGGTTGTACCTGGTAGGTTCCTTGATAATTTGTATTAGATTGAGGGCATCTAGTTTAGATTGTAGGACGGCAGGGGGGTTAAGCATATCCCAGATAGCAGTACGAACTCTGAGGATAGATGGGGGGCAAGCAATTCACATATGGTGTCGAGGGCACAACTGGGGGCTGAGGGAGGTCTGTAGCAAGCGGCAACGGTGAGAGACTTATTTCTGTTTTAGAAGTAGAAGCTCAAACTGTTTTGGCACAGACTTGGATAGTATGATAGAGCTCTGCAGGCTATCTCTACAGTAGATTGCAACTCCGCCCCCTTTGGCAGTTCTATCTAGACGGAAAATGTTGTAGTTCGGGACGGGAATTTCTGAATTTTTGGTGGCCTTCCTAAACCAAGATTCAGACACTGCTAGAACATTAGGGTTGGCAGAGTGTGCTAACGGAGTGAATAACTCAAACTTGGGGAGGAGGCTTCTGATGTTAACATGCAAGAAACCAAGGCTTTTAAGGTTACAGAAGTCAACAAATGATAGCACCTGCGATACTGGGGGCTACATGGACTGGGTTAACCTCTACATCACCAGAGGAACAGAGAAGGAATAGAATAAGGATACGGCTAAAGGCTTTAAGAACTGGTCTTCTAGTGCGTTGGGTACAGAGAATAAAAGGGGCAGATTTCCGGGCGTTGTAGAATAGATTCAGGACATTATGTACAGACAAGGATATGGAAGGATATGAGTACAGTGGAGGTACACCTAAGCATTGGGTAACTATGAAAGAGATAGCATCACTGGCGGTACCGATTGAGCCGGTCTCCGCGTGTGTGGGGGTTGGGACAAAGGAGCTCTCTGAGGCTGGTTGAGCGGGACTAGGGGCTCTACAGTGAAATTGTATAATAAGAACTAACCCAAACAGCAATAGGCTAGGCATATTGACATGGGAGAGAGGCATAATGCAATCACAGGTGTTATTCGAGAAGGCTAAGACAACAACTGGTAATGGCGACGAAAGTTTGGGCTGAGGCTAAACAGATAAACAGGATGGGGTACCGTGTAAAGGAACAGTCCAGCAGGCATTAGCTGTGTAGCTGAGTGATCATAAGGTCCAGTGAACAGAAATAAGTAAGTCCGGGAGCAGATCGTAGGCTGCTACAGCACAGGCGATCAGGAGGCACGGCTGCTGATTGTACGTGCTAGCGGGCCGGGGCTAGCAGATGGATCTTCATGGTCATCGCAATGGGAAGCCTGTTGAAACCATATCAGACGATTACGTCGGCAGACCAGTCGTGATGGATCGGCGGGGCTCTGTGTCGACACTAGGAGGTCCCGTCCGGTTGACAGAGAGGTAGATAGCCGGGAGATGGGCCTGGCTCGAGGCTAGCTCAAGGCTAACTGGTGTGTCGGGACAGTGGTAATTAGCCAACAACAGCCATTCGGTTGCAGCTAGCTAGTTGCGATGGTCCGGTGTTAAGGTCCAGTGATTCAGTGATTCCGGCAGAAAATCCAATATGCTCTGGGTCGATAGCACGCTGTGCAGACTGGCCGATAATTGTCCAGGCTAGAGCTGGCTGATAGGTAGTGCAGGCCACGGACAGTGGTGAAAACCGCTAACGGTGGCTAATAGCAAGTAGCTAGTTAGCTGGCTAGCTGGCTAGTATCAGCCGTAGGTTCTTGATAAAAATAAAGAAATAATAGAATCTGTTCCACATTTGGTGAGGCGGGTTGCAGGAAAGTATATTTAGGATGGAAAGTGAGAAAGAGAAATGTATACGAAAAAAAGACAAAAAACTAAAAAAAACGGGCTATTTACACGAGGACACAACAGAATACACGACCGCACTACCACGCCATCTTGGAAGCCTCCTTCCAATCATTCACTTATCAAGCCTACCGGCACTGTTAGCACCTGGCCCAGTTGCTGCTGCCCCCTAGGGGTGGGATGTGCATAGTGGAAGTACTGCCTTGCTGTGGCCTGCCACACTAAAGGCGCTTGGCTAGGCAAAGCGACCATCTGTGCTCTCATGCTCCCTAAAGACCTTCACTTGAAAAACTAGAAAAAAAGTGGCAATATTACTATTGTTTGTCCATCTTGAGCCACCGTAGCAACAACATAGCCAAAAACACTTCCTCAAAATAGTCAGAATTAATCTAAAATGAACGAAGAAATCTGTCATTAATTTTGACGTTTTTGCCAAGGAGGTCTTAGTTACGCTAGCTAAGATGTTTGGTGTTCTATTTCTCAAGTGAAAAAATGTGTATTAAAAACGAGTCATCTGTCGATGAATGACAAAAAATCATGTTCATGTTGCAACTCCTACTAGGAGTAGTACTGTTGACCAATCACCGATGAAAGGCCATAGACTTCGGCTACCGATCTTCGACTTGCTTTAAGAAATACATTTGTGTGCACGAACGGCCGAAAGAAAATCCTGCGGAACACCAAAACTAACAAAAACTTCATAAAATGTTGTCATAATATATGCACTAACTGTTTCGATTGGGAAGCATGGGACAGGCTTTACCTACCAGAGGAGGCTGTTGGGAGAAGCTATAGGAGGATGGGCTCATTGTAATTAATGGAATGGAATAAATGGAACGTAGTCAAACAAGTGGTTTCCATAGGTTTGATACCATTCCATTTATTCCTTTTCAGCCATTACGTCCTCCTATAGCTCCTCCCACCAGCCTCCTCTGTTACCTACCTATTCCTAACAATATTCCTAAACTTTTAAAGGTTAAAGTTGTGAGGGTGAAATAGTGAAATGCTTAATGAATTATCTACCAGGGAGTGTTCTCAGTAAACACACCACAAAAATAAGACAATTATGCAAAAATGTAAAATTGGGAGCATATTTTATTCACAATTTTTCATACAACATCTGAGCATATTACATGGACATGTTATCCATGATACGCCTCATGCTCATGAATCTCATGCCACCGCTCATGCCTCCCATTCCCATGCCCATCTGACTGAAGCTCCTGTACTCTCCGGGCCTCATGTACATCTGCCTGCCTCTGTAGTGAGGCTGCTCGTACATTAGCCAGTGGCCGTCCATGACGTTGCAGGACTGGCAGTCGGACATACGGTAACGGACCTGGATGGAGTCACAGTCGTCCATGATCTCGTGCATCTGACCACCAAAGTTCTCCCTCTCGTAGATCCTCATCCTGAAGTTTCCACGGTGCTGTGAGGAGGAAAGCAAAGGTTCCACAAGTCAGATAAATTATATATATGAGAATACAACCATTAAAACATGTTTTGCTTCACCCTACTGTAATGTACTGGCTATTACTACAGCCAGGGAGAGGCCAGCAGGGCTTCTTAGGGAGTCAATGGGCCTCTTGTGGAATGGGGAAATATTACATTGTTCATATGCTTTGTGAATTCTACATAAAGCATCATTGTTAGCTCCCATTATTGATTGGCGTCCGCTCTCTCCACCTACCATGGGGATCATGCGGCAGGACCTGATGCAGTCGTTCATTCCCATTCCCATGCGCTGGTAGTCAGGGTACTCGCCCCTCCTCATGAAGTACTGGTTTCCCATGTAGTTGTTGCGATCGTAGACCATGAAGCAGCCGCTCTCAACCCTGCAGGAGTGGCACCTGCTCAGGAAGGAGGACATGTCAGCGCAGTCCTGGCTGGTCTCATAGGAACGACCCTGGAAGTTCCTGTCCTCGAAGAAGGTGATCTGTAAGCACAAAAGTAGTATATACAATATTATGGAAAAATGTATACAAATATATGAATCTGCAGATACAAGTTGCTTTATAACTAGCATTGCTACATGCTCCTAAAATGCCAGCTCCCAAATGCTAGATTATTATAGGTGATCCTAAATAACCTGTTAACAATTTAAAAAATATAAATAGTTTGGAGGAAACAACAACTCTATAAGGAAGTTGAAAAGGAGCCTTGCTTTAAAAAAGTGAACTATCACTTTAAAATTGTGATTCACTTAACCAGCCACTATTCAGGCATTGGTGAATTAAAAAACTTAAAAGAGTGTGGGATGAAACATTAACTTACTTTGCCCATCATGATTGTGGTTGTTCCTGAGAGCTGTGCTGCTGCTACATTGATATCCTGCCTGTTTTAGCCTTTACCTTTATACCTGACTATAGTCAAAGAATCTGTGGCATCCCATTGTGTAAAACCCTGACCCAGCAACATATGGTATAGAGGCCTGCAGAGTGCTAGAATACTTTAGAATGGGTTGTTCCATTGAGAAGTCAATACAACTGAGGTTTTTGAAGAAGTAAACAATGGTCTCTTTGACATGTTCCAAACCACACTAGGTAGTGTTCAGTGTACAGTAAAAGTGCTATTTTGCTTTAGTTTGTTTTAATGTGATAGGCATGATCCCACCATAACTCTATAGAAACAGCTACTATTTTGGTTTCACGTTTGGCGACTGTGTATCTAGGTTTAATAATGTGTTAAGAAGTAGACGTACTTACCTTGTATGCAGGTACCAAGTAAAGTGTTATCAAGATTGTTACTCTTTTGGCAGTTCAGTGAGTCCAGTTCAGCAATACTTCATTAGTGGCAATAAATAGCAAGCTGTCATTTCAAATGTTACCATGGCAACACACTGACACACATTATTATTATGAGAGACCATTATTCATCCTGGCCATGACTATTTACTGTCTGACCTTCTGCCCCTAGCAAACAGCAGGTACACACACACACACACACACACACACACACACACACACACACACACACACACACACACACCATTTACTTTATTTTCGTATTCTTATCTTTCATGATTTATTGTTGTTGTTGCATTGTCGAGAAGGAACCTGCAAGTAAGCATTTCGTTGGACGATGTATACCATGCGTATCCCGTAGATATGACTAATACAACTTGAAAGTTAAAACACACACGCCACACATGACACACACGCACACAGCACACACACACACACACACACACACACACACACACACACACACGAGTAGTAGGAGGATACCCAGAGGTAATTGTGCCCGAGGTGATCAGCGAATCAGGTCTCAGCATTCTGTGTTATTGCACAGCACTGCTGGTACCGCCAAAGGATTTACCGTTCGCATTCAATTTAATTTGAGTGTCTTGATTTGTTGGAACATGTATCCCTTCTCGGAGTAATCCGACCGGAAACTCAGCTCAACTGTTTTCTTTTCATCCGTTTTAAGAATGACTTCTTCACTGTGGGAACCAAGGGAATATAATCATGTAGTGAATGATGGGTGTAGCAGAGTGAGACTTGAAACTGCTCAGGACCCAACTTGCAAACATACAGTCTATATTCAGCTTGACCTAAGACTATGTTTTGGGGGGTAAACTCACTCATGATGCAGACAGTCCTGTATGGATACTGTATAGAGAGATAAAGTATGTAAATGTTAGAAAGGATATCTCTGTATCAGTAAACTGGATGTGTTATTTCCAGCCAGTTTCACCAGTGAGATGCGTAGTGTGTCCAGTGGCGTGTATTCATGGATGCCAAGGGAAGCCAGGCTTCCCCCCAAAAATGACCAAAAACAAACAAACAAAAAAAACATATCAAAATAATGTATCTTTCATCTCTCTGTGTTTCATCATTTCCATCAATTTGCAAGAGGCTGAATGTATCTCACCGTAGAAAGCATCCGAGTGAGCGAAACAGCGCCCCTCTGTTTCTCTACGTGTAGGCCATCTATCTGATGCTGTCTGATTCAAACGAGTATGACATTGTTGCCGTCCGTAGCATTGAATGGAATGTAAGGGAAGCCAGCGAGCATTTGGCCTTCCTTGAGCTAAACTAAACGAGCTCAACTGTGAATGGTCCTGGCACACCAAAAACACAGTGTAAAGGGAAGCCAGTTTGGTATTTTGGCGTCACTCCTATCAAATCCCATTGAGAGCACACGTCATTGACAGAAACAACTTGAATTGTTGCATCTCGTTGTGTTGTTTTCCTCCGGTGGCTAGCTAGCTAGCTAAACTTGTCCCTTTCTCAAATTAGCCATGGATGGAGATAGGGAATTGGACTTGTGGTTTTACTTAATTCTCTGTACTGGCCAATGATTATAACGGCGATTCTGATCCAACCATTAATTCATACATTGTTGTGCCCCTGGCCAGAGAGAATGGAAGTTCAATATGTAGCTAGATGTAGAAGGTTAATGTTAACTAGCTAACGTTGCCCATGAATGGAAGTTAGGCTAGCGAGCAAGCATTTTAGTCAGTTAGCTAGGACAACAAAAAATAAAAGCATGTACTGTATGACAGAGTGATAGACCGTTTCGTCAACATGAAAGAGAGGAGGATGGCATTGGCGTTTCTCTACAAGTAGGGTGAGTCAACATATTTTTCTACATGAACGCGCACACACACACACACACAAACACACACACACACACAAACACACACACACGCACACGCACACAGAAATCAGAACCATGGACAGCCACATCCTATTTAGTGTACGTTGATTGGACTAAATAGTTTTTGGTATCTTTTAGTTGTCACTGTATTAAACTAAGCAGAGGTGATTTGATGATGTTGAAGTTGAAATAGTGCTGGAATAGTGGAGGCAGCTCTGGTTTTCTTTGCGACTTGCGGTAACTCTCTGTGGTTCTAAATCAATAGTTGTTTAGTGGTCCGAAAATGTCGGAAACATTAACTTGCTTGACCATGCTGTAGGTCATGTAACTGTCTGTTACATGCAATATGCTTTACGGAATAAACCGGACAGAGGTTGCTATCTGGTTTTGTGATAAAACAAAGGTTATTCTGCCACGGTGTCATCTTATTGTCTCGGCCTTTAGGCCTATATATCACTGTAGTAACTTAACAAGGAATGCCCACACGCATTTCAATATTACTTTCCTTCACTTTCAACCCAAGAAAAAAAAGGTGTACAGCCATGTACAAACGGCACAAATACAGCAAAACGATACAGCCCACTCAACCTGTGGTAGAGTCACATTGTACAGATCCGACTCTGGGTGATGACATCATCAAAGGGGAAAGGTCACGGTTAATAATAATAACCCTACACACATGAATAGTAATCACTGCAGGTAAGTACAACACATATTCAATGTCATTATTTATATAGTGTCCCCACTATGACAATCACAGTTGCAAGGCATATGAACTAACAGGTTATAGAGCAAACAACACAATTATCACAACACATAGGTTGCAATATGGCAACAGGGGGTTGTGTGGTGACACTGACGAAGCAAAGAGAGGAGCTCTTCTGATCATAGCTGCTTAACGATCCAATCACTCACAATGACACACCTGTCACACACACCAGACAGAAGAGGAGAAGGGGGGGTGGGGGGGGAAGAAGGAGACTAGGAGAGAGAAGTACAGTATGCTGAGAGGAGAGATACAGGGGAGAGTGAACTAAAGAAGGAGAGAAGCAAAGAGATATATGCTTAGTCATACTGAGGGATGTGTCTGAGACAGACTGTGATAGGCCTCTCTATGGCCATGGCCCCTTGGTTTCACCTGGGGAGACCCTAGAGGACATGAAGCTGTTTGAAGGAGCTGAGGTCATGTCAGAATACGAGATTGCAAGAGAGCAAGATGGGTAAAACTGAACAGTAACTATGTAGTACTTGGTGAAATGGGGACTGCAGAGGAAAGACTGAAACACTAGCAGACAGACAGCATGTCCTTGGAAGACTAGCATCTGTGTCTTTATGGTTTACAGACCATCTATCGGACTTCTAACATCTATCTTCTCACCTTAACGAGCAAGGAGTCAGCTAAGCAGAGAGAAGAAGAGAAGGATTTTCCCTTGACCTCGCAGGATGAGAAAAGTAATTAAAGTGAATTACGGCAGGCTCTGAGTTTTAATTTCAGCCTGGTTCTTTGTCACTCTCTCCATCCCTCCATCCTTTCGTCAGATGCAGAGCAGTAAAAAAATAGATGGAGGGAGTAAATCTGTCGCTGGATGGAGAGAGTGAAGTGAGTGAGAGTGCCGGAGTTGAATCCCCTGGGTGGGGAAATGACTGCGGTAAAGTCAAAGAGTCAGGCTTCTCACTGAGAGATATACCGTATGTACAGTATACTGAAGATGGGAGGGGAGGGGAGGGGAAGGGAAGGGGGAGAGGGGGAGAGGGAGAGAGCGAAAGAGAGAGAGGGGGGAGAGGGAGAGAGAAAGGGAGAGGGGGGAGAGGAAGAGGGGAGCAAGAGAGATGTTTACTGTTCATTTTTGATTAATTATTTCACTTTTGTTTATTATCTATTTCACTTGGTTTGGCAATGTAAACATATGTTTTCCATGCCAATAAAGTCCTTTGAATTTAATTGAATTGAGAGAGAGAGAGAGAGAGAGAGGGAGGGGGGGAGAGGGAGAGAGGGGGGAGAGAGGGGGGAGAGGGAGAGAGAGAGGGGGAGAGGGAGAGAAAGAGAAAGAGAGAGAAAGAGGGGAGAGGGAGAGGAGGGGGAAGAGAGAGAGGAAGAGGGGGAGAGAGAGAGAAAGTTGTGACATTGTATCCCATTTTATCCTCTCTCTCTCTCACTCTCCCTCTCTTGCGCTCTCTCCCTCTCTCTCTCACACTCTCTCTCTGATATTGAAGGCCTACATACCTGAAGATAAATATTATTTGAGCCCAGCTGAACACACAGACTATATTGCATTGTCTCGCCTCCTGCTAACCCTCTCTTCCTGCTAACCCTCTCTTCCTGCTAACCCTCTCTTCCTGCTAACCCTCTCTTCCTGCTAACCCTCTCTTCCTGCTAACTCTCTCTTCCAGCTAACCCTCTCCTCCTGCTAACCATCTCTTCCTGTTAACCCTTTCCTCCTGCTAACCCTCTCCTCCTGCTAACTCTCTTCCTGCTAACTATTTCCTCCTGCTAACCCTCTCGTCCTGCTAACCCGCTCTTCCTCCTAACCCTCTCCTCTTCCTAACCCTCTCCACTTCCTAACCTCTCTTCCTCCTAACCCTCTCCTCCTGCTAACCCTCTCCTCCTAGACTATAACCTCTAAACCCCAGGAGGGGGCTGGTGTGCTAGCTTTAGAAAAGGAAACAGGTATATTCTACCGCAAGATATGGTGAGAACATAACCTTCTGTCGATCAACCAAACTCTTGAGTTGTGTATTTGTATTTTGTATTTATTATAGATCCCCATTAGCTGCTGTGTGCAAGTACAGTATGTGTGGTTTGTATGTGTGTGTGTATATGCGTGTGCGTGTGTGCACGTACGTACAGTATGTATGGTGTGTGTGTGTGTGTATGCGTGTGTGTGCGTGCATGTACGTTTGGTATGTATGGTGTGTGTGTGTGTGTGTGTGTTTGGGTGTGCTAAAACATTCCTATTTTCTGTCTCTTCCACCGCTCTTTTGTTCCTTTGTTGTTCTCTCCTTTCATCACCAACTCACTGTGCTCCTGGACCCCTACTGGCTTTACCGTAACCATGGTGATTCTAATGTTGCCAACACTATGTGCTAAGTATGTGTTAATTGTTCATTTGTATTTACAGTGGTGTGCTTCAGAATAGATGGATTGCTTCAAATGAACTAAACACACTCCAACCAATACCCAATCTTATAAATAACATCAATTTCAGTCAAAATAAACCACTACTACTACTACTACTACTACTACTACTACTGCTACTGCTACTGCTACTGCTACTTCTACTGCTACTACTGCTACTCAAATCAAATCAAATGTTATTTGTCACATGCGCCGAATACAACAGGTGTAGACCTTACAATGAAATGCTTACTTACAAGCCCTTAACCAACAATGCAGTTTTAAGAAAGAATAATCAAAAAAATCATACAAAAAAATACAACATAAAATAATACGAAATAAAAGTAACAAATAAATAGCGAGGCTATAAACAGGGGGTACCGGTACCGAGTCAATGTGAGGGGGCACCAGTTAGTCAAGGTAATTGAGGTAATATGTACATGTAGGTAGAGTTATTAAAGTGACTATGCACAGATAATTGGTGGTTGAGGATATCCCTCTAGTGGTGCGGGGGCTGTGCTTTGGCAGAGTGGGTGGGGTTATATCCTTCCTGTTTGGCCCTGTCCGGGGGTTTCTTCGGATGGGGCCACAGTGTCTCCGGACCGCTCCTGTCTCAGCCTCCAGTATTTATGCTGCAGTAGTTTATGTGTCGGGGGGCTGGGGTTAGTTGGTTATACCTGGAGTACTTCTCCTGTCTTATCCAGTGTCCTGTGTGAATTTAAGTATGCTCTCTCTAATTCTCTCGTTCTCTCTTTCTCTCTGAGAACCTGAGCCCTAGGACCATACGTCAGGACTACCGGGCATGCTGACACCTTGCTGTCCCCAGTCCGCCTGGCCTTGCTGCTATTCCAGTTTCAACTGTTCTGCCTGGCGGTTACTGAAACCCCTACCTGTCCCAGACCTGCTGTTTTCAACTCTTAATGATCGGCTATGAAAAGCCAACTGAGAGACCTGAGCCCTAGGACCATACGTCGGGACTACCGGCCGTGGTGACTCCTTGCTGTCCCCAGTCCGCCTGGCCTTGCTGCTATTCCAGTTTCAACTGTTCTGCCTGCGGTTATGGAACCCCTACCTGTCCCAGACCTGCTGTTTTCAACTCTTAATGATCGGCTATGAAAAGCCAACTGAGATTTATTCCTGATTATTATTTGACCATGCTTGTCACTTATGAACATTTTTGAACATCTTGGCATGGTTCTGTTATAATCTCCACCCGGCACAGCCAGAAGAGGACTGGCCACCCCTCATAGCCTGGTTCCTCTCTAGGTTTCTTCCTAGGTTTTGGCCTTTCTAGGGAGTTTTTCCTAGCCACCGTGCTTCTACACCTGCATTACTAGCTGTTTGGGGTTTTAGGCTGGGTTTCTGTACAGCACTTCGAGATATTAGCTGATGTATGAAGGGCTATATAAAATAAAATTGATTGATTGATTGATAATAAACAGAGTAGCAGCAGCGTAGAGTGTGTGTGTGTGGGGGGGGGGGGCAATGCAAATAGTCTGGGTAGCCATTTGATTAGATGTTCAGGAGTCTTATGGCTTGGGGGTAGAAGCTGTTTAGAAGCCTTTTGGACGTAGACTTGATGCTCCGGTACCGTTTGCCGTGCGGTAGCAGAGAGAACAGTCTATGACTAGGGTGGCTGGAGTCTTTGACAATTTTTAGGGCCTTCCTCTGACACCGCCTGGTATAGAGGTCCTGGATGGCAGGAAGCTTGGCCCCAATGATGTACTGGGCCGTATGCACTACCCTCTGTAGTGCCTTGTGGTCGGAGGCCGAGCAGTTGCCATACCTGGCAGTGATGCAACCAGTCAGGATGCTCTCGATGGTGCAGCTGTAGGACCCATGCCAAATCTTTTCAGTCTCCTTAGGGGGAATAGATTTTGTCGTGCCCTCTTCACGACTGTCTTGGTGTGTTTGAACCATGATAGTTTGTTGGTGATGTGGACACCAAGGAACTTGAAGCTCTCAACCTGCTCCACTTCAGCCCCGTCGATGAGAATGGGGGTGTGTTCGGTCCTCTTCTTTTTCTTGTAGTCCACAATCATCTCCTTTGTCTTGATCACATTGAGGGAGAGGTTGTTGTCCTGGCACCACATGGCCAGGTCTTTGACCTCGTCCCTAAAGGCTGTTTCATCGTTCTCGGTGATCAGGCCTACCACTGTTGTGTCATCGGCAAACTTAATGATGGTGTTGGAGTCGTGCCTGGCCATGCAGTCTTGAGTGAACAGGGAGTACAGGAGGGTACTGAGCATGCACCCCTGAGGGGCCCCCGTGTTGAGGATCAGCGTGGTGGATGTGTTGTTACCTACCTTTACCACCTGTGGGTGGCCCGTCAGGAAGTCCAGGATCCAGTTGCAGAGGGAGGTGTTTAGTCCCAGGGTCGTTAGCTTCGTGATGAGATTTGAGGGCACTACGCTGCGCTGTAGTGTTGAACGCTGCGCTGTAGTCAATGAATAGCATTCTCACATACAGTGGCTTGCGAAAGTATTCACCTCCCTTAGCATTTTTCCTATTTTGTTTCCTTACGATCTGGAATTAAAATGGATTTTTGGGGGGTTTGTATCATTTGATTTACACAACATGCCTACCACTTTGAAGATGCAACATATTTTTTCTTGTGAAACAAATAAGAAAAAGACAAAAAAACAGAACACTTAAGCGTTCATAACTATTCACCCCCCCAAAGTCAATACTTTATAGGGCCACCTTTTGCAGCAATTACAGTTGCAAGTCTCTTGGAGTATTTCTCTATAAGCTTGGCACATCTAGCCACTGGGATCTTTGCCCATTCTTCAAGGCAAAACTGCTCCAGCTCCTTCAAGTTGGATGGGTTCCGCTGGTGTACAGCAATCTTTAAGTCATACCACAGATTCTCAATTGGATTGAGGTCTGGGCTTTGACTAGGCTATTCCAAGACATTTAAATGTTTCCCCTTAAACCACTCAAGTGTTGCTTTAGGAGTTTGCTTAGGGTCATTGTCCTGCTGGAAGGTGAACCTCCGCCTCAGTCTCAAATCTCTGGAAGACTGAAACAGGTTTCCCTCAAGAATTTCCCTGTATTTAGTGCCCAATCTCCGCTGTGGAGCTTTGCAGCTGCTTCAGGGTTATCTTTGGTCTCTTTGTTGCCTCTCTGATTAATGCCCTCCTTGCCTGGTCCGTGTGTTTTGGTGGGCGGCCCTCTTTTGGCAGGTTTGTTGTGGTGCCATATTTTCTCAATTTTTTAATAATGGATTTAATGGTGCTCCGTGGGATGTTCAACGTTTCTGATATTTTTTTTATAACCCAACCCTGATCTGTACTTCTCCACAACTTTGTCCCTGACCTGTTTGGAGAGCTCCTTGGTCTTCATGGTGCCACTTGCTTGGTGGTGCCCCTTGCTTAGTGGTGTTGCAGACTCTGGGGCCTTTCAGAACAGTTGTACATATACTGAGATCATGTGGCACTTAGATTACACACAGGCGGACTTTATTTAACTAATTATGTGACTTCTGAAGGTAATTGGTTGCACTAGATCTTATTTAGGGGCTTCATAGCAAAGGGGGTGAATACATATGCACGCACCACTTTATTATTTTCATTTCACTTCACCAATTTGGACTATTTTGTGTATGTCCATTACATGAAACCAAATAAAAATCAATTTAAATTACAGGTTGTAATGCAACAAAATAGGAAAAAGACAAGAGGGATGAATACTTTTGCAAGGCACTGTAGGTGTTCCTTTTGTCCAGGTATGAAAGGGCAGTGTGGAGTGCAATAGAGATTGCATCATCTGTGGATCTGTTGGGGCGGTATGCAAATTGGAGTGGGACTAGGGTTTCTGGGATAATAGTGTTGATGTGAGCCATGACCAGCCTATCAAAGCACTTCAAGGCTACAGACATGAGTGCTACGGGTTGGTAGATATTTAGGCAGGTTATCTTAGTGTTCTTGGGCACAGGGACTATGGTGGTCTGCTTGAAACATGTTGGTATTACAGACTCAGTCAGCGAGAGGTTGAAAATGCCAGTGAAGACACTTGCCAGTTAGTCAGCACATGCTCAGAGTACACGTCCTGGTAATCCGTCTGGTCATGCGGCCTTGTGAATGTTGACCTGTTTAAAGGTCTTACTCACATCGGCTACGGAGAGTGTGATCACACAGTCGTCTGGAACAGCTGATGTTCTCATGCATGTTTCAGTGTTACTTGCCTCGAATCGAGCATAGAAGTAAATTAGCTTGTCTGGTAGGCTTGTGTCACTGGGCAGCTCGCGGCTGTGCTTCCCTTTGTAGTCTGTAATAGTTTGCAAGCCCCTGCCTCATCCGACGAGCGTCGGAGCCGGTGTAGTACGATTCGATGTTAGTCCTGTATTGACGCTTTGCCTGTTTGATGGTTTGTTGAAGGGCATAGCGGGATTTCTTTTAAGCTTCCGGGTTAGAGTCCCGCTCCTTGAAAGCGGCAGCTCTACCCTTTAGCTCAGTGCAGATGTTTCCAGTAATCCATGGCTTCTGGTTGGGGTATGTGTGTACTCCTCAATGCCATCGGAATTATCTCTGAACGTATTCCAGTCCTGTAGCTTAGTATCTGCTTCATCTGACCACATTTTTATTGACCGAGTCACTGGTGCTTCCTACTATTATACGGGTAGTTCCTGTTATGCTGTGCGTTTTCTGTCCCCAGGAAATAACACCTCTTATTTAGTGTAAAATGTGAGGAATTGTATGCATTTTGACCATTTTGTTTTCAGTTGATGTAGGCGTTTTTGCCATGTGCTATTCATCGACTTCTACGAAAAATATAAGCCATTAAATAATACAATTTCTAAATATTTTTTCATTATTTTGTAGTCCTACTTAAAATATCTGTCATTAATACTTTTTTTCATGATTATTGTATTTATTGTTACTGTATTTAAGATTTTCTGTGTGTCCCTGATTTCCACCCTGTTAGTTTTTAGTAATACCCCTTTAAAAAACAGCCCCTTCCCACAATGACATCACATTCAGGAAGTGTCAATCCTTTATTGGGCGGGTAAACAACAGTGCAACGCTAAGTAAATATCAACATATATTTTAATGTTTCATGATGATTGTCAGTATGTCTCACTCTTAAATTTCCACAATGTTAGGCTACATTAGATGAGCATGTTATAACATTTTAGAATTTCAAAATATGTTTGACAGAAAAGTTACAATTCTCTTCAAGTGTTCACCATTATGCTAGCTGGATCTTGATCACTCACAATGCACCTAACAGGGCGGAACATGCACCTAACATGGTGAAATTGTTGTCAGAAAATATAGAAAATGAATTATTTATGTCAATATTTATTACTATTTACATATTACATTTATATGTTATGTATATTTAGATACATATTTGTTTCTTATTACATTACAATGACTAGGCCTATTTACATTGACATAAATGTGATATATGTCACTGTATTGCAATGTATATGAAATTATAATTAGTAATTGTAATGTAATTAGCAACTATATATGTGTGTATCACAGCCGGCTGGTGGCACCTTAATTGTGGATGACGGGCTCATAGCAATGGCTGGAACGGAATAAATGGAATGGTATCGAAGACATCAAACATGTTCTCCATCGGGTTGATGCCATTCCATTCACTCTATTCCAGCCATTATTGTGAGCTGCCCTCCCCTCAGCAGTACATTCGGAAAGTATTCAGACCCCTTGACTTTTTCCACATTTCGTTACGTTACAGCCTTATTCTAAAATTGATTAAATAAATACAAATCCTCATCAATCTACACACAATATCCCATAATGGCAAAGCGAAAACAGGTTTTATTATTTATTAAATTTATTAAAAATAAAAACAGAAATACCTTATTTAAATAAGTATTCAGACCCTTTACTATGAGACTCTAAATTGAGCTCAGGTGCATCCTGTTTCCATTGATCATCCTTGAGATGTTTCTACAACTTGATTGGAGTCCACCTGTGGTAAATTCAATTGATTGGACATGATTTGGAAAGGCACATGCCTGTCTATATAAGGTCCCACAGTTGACAGTGAATGTCAGAGCAAAAACCAAGCCACGAAGGAATTGTCCGTAGAGCTCCGAGACAGGATTGTGTCGAGGCACAGATCTGGGGAAGGGTACCAAAAACTTTCTGCAGCATTGAAGGTCCCCAAGAATAATAATAATAACATCAAGAACACAGTGGCCTCCATCGTGGAAGAAGTTTGGAACCATCAAGACTCTTCCTAGAGCTGGCCGCCCAGCCAAACTGAGCAATTGGGGTTTTTATGTCTTCACTATTATTCTACAATGTAGAAAATAGTAAAAATAAAGAAAAACCCTTGAATGAGTAGTTGTTCTAAAACTTTTGACCGGTAGTGTGTATATATATATACATATATATTCAGTACCAGTCAAAGGTTTGGACACACCTACTCATTCAAGGGTTTTTCTTTATTCTTACTATTTTCTACATTGTAGAATAATATTGAAGATATGAAAACTATTAAATAACACATATGGAATCATATATGTTATTTCAACAAATCAAAATATATTTCATATTTGAAATTCTTCAAAGTAGCCACCCTTTGCCTTGATGACAGCTTTGCACACTCTTGGCATTCTCTCAACCAGCTTCATGAGGAATGCTTATCCAACAGTCTAGAAGGAGTTCCCACATATGCTGAGCACTTGTTGGCTGCTTTTCCTTTACTCTGCGGTCCGACTCATCCTAAACCATCTCAATTTGGTTGAGGTCGGGGGATTGTGGAGGTCAGGTCATCTGATGCAGCACTCCATCACTCTCCTTGGTCAAATAGCCCTTACACAGCCTGGAGGTGTGTTTTGGGTCATTGTCCTGTTGAAAAACAAATTATAGTCCCACTAAGCCCAACCCAGATGGGATGGTGTATCGCTGTAGAATGCTGTGGTAACCATGCTGGTTAAGTGTGCCTTGAATTCTAAATAAATCACAGACAGTGTCACCAGCAAAGCACCCCCACACCATCACACCTCCTCCTCCATGCTTCACGGTGGGAACCACACATGCGGAGATCATCCGTTCACCTACTCTGCGTCTCACAAAGACACAGTGGTTGGAACCAAAAATCTCAAATTTGGATTTCCACCGGTCTAGCTCGTGTTTCTTTGCCAAAGCAAGTCTCTTCTTCTTATTGGTGTCCTTTAGTAGTGGTTTCTTTGCAGCAATTCGACCATGAAGGCCTGATTCACACAGTCTCATCTGAACAGTTGATGTTGAGATGTGTCTGTTACTTGAACTCTGTGAAGCAGTTAATTGGGCTGCAATCTGAGGTGCAGTTAAATCTAATGAACTTATCCTCTGCAGCAGAAGTAACTCTGGGTCTTCCTTTCCTGTGGCGGTCCTCATGAGAGCTAGTTTCATCATAGCGCTTGATGGTTTTTGCGACTGCACTTGAAGAAACTTTCAAAGTTCTTGAAATGTTCTGTATTGACCGACCTTCATGTCTTAAAGTAATGATGGACTGTCATTTCTCTTTGCTTTTTTGAGCTGTTCTTGCCATAATATGGACTTGGTCTTTTACCAAATAGGGCTATCTTCTGTATACCCCAGGGAAGAAATTCCACAAATTAACTTTTAACAAGGCACACCTGTTAATTGAAATGCATTCCAGGTGACTACTTTCACCCCAAAGATAGAGCTGCATTTGTGACTGGCTAGTTCATTTACATTTTACATTTAAGTCATTTAGCAGACGCTCTTATCCAGAGCGACTTACAGTTAGTGCATACATTATATTTTTTTCCCCCTGTGGGAATCGAACCCACAACCCTGGCGTTGCAAACGCCATGCTCTATCAACTGAGCTACATCCCTGCCGGCCTTTCCCTCCCCTACCCTGGACGACGCTGGGCCAATTGCGCGCCACCCCATGGGTCTCCCGGTCGCGGCCGGCTACGACAGAGCCTGGATAGTTCCTCTGTGTGGAGGCTAGAGGCACTGCAGCCTGTTGTGTTGACCTTAACCACCCACACAGCCACACAGCTTGCCACCCAGCCTGCCAGACAGACAGACAGACAGACAGACAGTTGGGTGAAGTGGGTGTGAAGGTAATCACTTATCATGGGGACATGGGGTCAACATCTGGAGACCACAGACTATGAAGCATGGTTACTCACACACACACACACACACACACACACACAAACACACACACACACACACACACTGCCTAGGGGGTAGTGAGGGAACAGGGGTGGATATGGAACTGAGCATCAGTCTGCTGTGGAGCAGGATATTCAGACAGCTGATGGTTCAGTAGTCCTTATTAACGCATTCATATTGATCTGGTTAATTAATAATCCTGCCCTGCAGTCCTAATGAAGCCTGCCTCACTCTCTACTGTCCACTGGAGGATAAGCCCTGCCTCACTCTCTACTGTCCACTGGAGGATAAGCCCTGCCTCACTCTCTACTGTCCACTGGAGGATAAGCCCTGCCTCACTCTCTACTGTCCACTGGAGGATAAGCCCTGCCTCACTCTCTACTGTCCACTGGAGGATAAGCCCTGCCTCACTCTCTACTGTCCACTGGAGGATAAGCCCTGCCTCACTCTCTACTGTCCACTGGAGGATAAGCCCTGCCTCACTCTCTACTGTCCACTGGAGGATAAGCCCTGCCTCACTCTCTACTGTCCACTGGAGGATAAGCCCTGCCTCACTTCACTGTCCACTGAGATAGCCCTGCCTCACTCTCTACTGTCCACTGGAGGATAAGCCCTGCCTCACTCTCTACTGTCCACTGGAGGATAAGCCCTGCCTCACTCTCTACTGTCCACTGGAGGATAAGCAGTAACATTTAGAATCTGTATCGCAAATGCCGTTGAGATAATAAACTAAATATGAGGGTTTGACTGAGTGGGCTGTCTACACACACACACACACACACACACACACAGACACACACACAGACACACACACACACACACACACACACACACACACACACACACACACACACACACACACACACACACACAGATAATAGACAAATGACCCAGAGAGAGACCAGTAGGAGGTAAATTAAATGTTTTTATCACCAGCTTTGTAGAGAAATCACATAATGACATCAAAGAATGCAATTAGACGATTAGAAGGTTTGACATTTCATACACACAGCCAGACAGTGAGAGGGATGGGCTAGAACACACGGTATCAGGCCTAGAACCAGTCACAGAGAGGGATAGGACACTGATGATGTCATACAGGGAACCAGGACACTGATGATGTCATACAGGACACCAGGACACGGATGCTGTCATACAGAGAACCAGGACACTGATGATGTCATACAGGGAACCAGGACACTGATGATGTCATACAGGACACCAGGACACAGATGATGTCATACAGGGAACCAGGACACTGATGATGTCATACAGGATACCAGGACACTGATGATGTCATACAGGGAACCAGGACACTGATGATGTCATACAGGACACCAGGACACAGATGATGTCATACAGGGAACCAGGACACTGGACACCAGGGAGCAGCTGGTTCCAGTTGGTTCCTGTAGTTCCGTTCACGTGTTTTCAGTCAGAACCAACTTCTACTATACTTCTTCGAAAATGTTGAGATCTTTTTTGACATCATCGTCCAATCCCTACTCGTCAGATTCTAGTTACAACCAGGCCTCTGAGCAAAAGTTACTTTGAGGTGAATCAAGTGCAAAAATAAGAAACGCTTTGGGGCCTTGGGGTAGGGGTTAAAGTTTAGTGCCATTGTAGGATATAAACTAAGTTAAGCTAAGGGATAGATGGGATATCAGAGGAGTACAGCAATAACAACATTACAGAACAGAACATCTAGATAGATAGCCTAGTTAGAGATGGATGGGCACAGTTCACAGTCTGCCATTTTAAGACTCACACATACACAAATGGTGTTAGAAAGCTAACTGTAGCATCATGGATGTTAGCACGATTGTTTGTTTAGCCTCAGAGGCTGGCCTGCAGGAAACAGAGCTCAGTCATTGGCCCAGGAAGGTGTCAAAATGAAATCAAAGTTTATTCGGTCGCGTACACATTTTTGCAGATGTTATCGCTGGTGCAGCGAAACGCTTGTGTTTCTAGCTCCAACAGTGCAGCAATAAAGTAACAATACACACATAATTAAAAAAATATATTAAAAAAGAAAGAAATTAAGACATCCAATCCAAGAATGGCCAATGAGGTTGCAGCTCTAGTTAATGCCAAACGAACCAGGCAGGGGGGGACAGCGGGAGACGGGGACAGGGAATGAACCAGGCAGGGGGGGACAGCGGGAGACGGGGACAGGGAATGAACCAGGCAGGGGGGGACAGCGGGAGACGGGGACAGGGAATGAACCAGGCAGGGGGGACAGCGGGAGACGGGGACAGGGAATGAACCAGGCAGGGGGGGACAGCGGGAGACGGGGACAGGGAATGAACCAGGCAGGGGGGGACAGCGGGAGACGGGGACAGGGGACCAGTGTCATGGTCACACAGGCACTTGAAAAATGTCAAAACACCACGACTTAAATTAAGGCAAGATGGACTACACTCACGATGTACGCACGTCTTTAGGGACAACACAGTGATGATCCACCACTCAACGTACGACCGACCGTACAGTACGCTTCGGAACAGATGAGCTTACAGGTTGATTCTCTTATCTACTCAGAGCAGTAATTCTGTTCATCTATAGATCTAGATATTTATGTTATTTCACTCACATTTTATTTTCTTCCACTGTTGTCTTGTTATTTTTTGTGTGTCCTAAATCAAAAGTAGTGGGATCTTTATTAGTGGATAGAAATCTGTTCCATACATATTTGTTAGGCAAAGAGAAGAATATCTGCTGAAAATACTGTGAAACTGGACTTATTCAGTATCATGGGAAAATTAGCCATAGTTAGAAGATAGCTCAACACCCTCTGAAAGTAACCGCACCTTCTACTTTACTTTGGGGTGATGTCCCCTAATCTTTTGAATGGGCTTGATGATTATATCATAACATTTTAGAAAAACGCGATCATTTAAGATGCATATAAAATTATATTTGTGTTTGTGGATGAATTTACTTACACTTTACTTTTATTAAGTATTTGGCATGAAGACCATTGCCTTATGTTTTTGCACATTGAAGACCATTAAAAAAAAACTAAAATTATGTGCCACTTTCATAGGGTATGCTCTGGCTTCAGCAGAAATACATGGGCTAATCAATACCATAAGTTTAAATATAGGCAGTGTTTATTTAGCTGACTAATGGGTAGGTGGCTAAATAAACACTGCCTTAAATATTTCTATGATAAATCAAGTAGAGCATCTCAATATGTAGCAATGAGAGCATTTAAATAGAATGGTTCCAAATAAGGTCTTTCCATAAACACACACAGAGAGACACACGCACACACACACAGAGAGACACACGCACACACACACACACAGGTTGTGTGAAATAATGGATGGAGCTCTACCTACTGATATCATAGACGAGAGAAGAATATGATATTTTTGTATTACTGTGGTAATATTCTTAGTATTTTGTTTAGTTCAGTATTCTTAAAAATGGTCCCAGACAATAAAAGGATGGGCTCTTAATGGGTATCTTCAACACAAAGTTTAGGACTATCATCGAGGATCGAACCTCATTGTAATCTATGGCAAAAATTAAATGAAATGCATAATATTTCAAATATACTCATAGGAGATTAGACGTAAATCATCTAAATCGGGAGAATACATTCAAATGCGTCCATTCTCTTTACAAGGAATACTATGACTGTTGCGAGCAGGCGTAATGGAGACACAACATCTCTGGATGCAGGATTCTGGATACATTAATCACGCAGGTATTCTGACAATATTATGACGTTGCTAAACTGTTACTATGACGTTACTAAACTTAATCTTAGAGCTGGTTACAGCTTCTATGACATTAGAGATCAGATTAGTCAGCACCTAAAATCAGCATAGGTAATTAACACACACACACACTACACACACACACACACACACACAGAAATGAGTCTCCTGACTATTCTCAAACAATCAATGCAGATTTGTGAATGTATTGGCAATTTCTTGAATGATAACGGTCATCGGGAAAGCTACTGTTTGTCTCTTTTAATAACTCTGATTTAGTTGTCATCATTCATTGGTTTGAGTCTGAATCACAGAGTTTTTTTGGCTGGGGATTCTCTCTCTCTCGCTCTCTCTCTCATCTTCCATCACAACTCTAAGGTGTCAAAGAGCAATCTTAGCAGAACAGACCATATTAGTGTGAGCTGGTTTCGAGAGATGCTCTGTCGGGACACTGTGTCGAGGATGGAGGTTTTTAGAACAATGGATGGTACAGTAGTGAATGACAGAACTGTCTTTACCAAGGCCTATGACACAGAGTGGCTACGTCTCACATTGCACCGTGTTCCCTATATAGTGCATCACTTTAGACCCTATGTGGTCAAAAGAAGTGCACTGTAAAGGGAATAGGGTACCGTTGGAGAATTGCCCTCTGGAGATGCAGGACAGAAGGATGAGGGAGGTGGGAGGGGTTTAGGTTTAGCTCCGGGTGAGAAGCCCCTTCTGATAGGCCAACATGCCTGCTGCCGTGGCAACGGACAGGACAGAGGCTATGCCCAGGAAGTTGATGAACCCGCCCACAGATGGAAGGTTTCGCTCCCAGAAGGTGGTGACGAACGGGAGTGCTGGGACTTCCTGTTAGAGAGAGCGAGAGAGGGAGAGAGGAGATGGGGGGAGAGATTTAGGGGGGCACTAAGTTAGGTCTACGTTCTCTAATGTTCTTTAGATACTTTACATTTTGATCCAAAAGAGTTTGGTATGTGACTTATTAAGTATCTATTGTTTTGGGTTGCATTGAATCCTTACCACTGACTCAGGCTCTGTTTGCCAGACCTGACTCTGAGGAATATTGCCCATTTCACACATGACCTGGAACAACAATGATTTCATTTACAATACTAAAACAATACACAAGACCATGTGTACCACAATTTCTTTGTAACTTATTTACATATTATTTTTTTACTTTTTTTTTTTTTTTGGGGGGCGGAGGGGTATATGAAATAAATATATGTATTATTATTATTACTTGTATTATTATTATTATACTGTGAAGGCTCTCACCTCTCTGGCGGCCCTCTCCCCAGCCTGTACAGCCCCCTCCATGTAGCCACTCCACTCAGTAGCTGTCTCTGTTCCTGCAAAGTACAGTCTGCCTACTGGCTCCCTGAGAACCCTACACAAAGAGGGAGGGAGGAGGAGAGGAGGGAGGAGGGGAGGAGGAGAGGAGGGAAGAGGAGAGGAGGGAGGAGGGGAGGAGGGAGGAGGTGAGGAGGGGAGGAGGGGAGGAGGGAAGAGGGAGGAGGCGAGGGAGGAGGGAGGAGGAGGAGGGAGGAGGGAGGAGGGAGGAGGAGGAGGGAGGAGGTGAGGAGGGAGGAGGGGAGAGGGAGGAGGAGGAGGAGGAGGAGGAGGGAGGAGGTGAGGAGGGAGGAGGGAGGAGGGGAGGAGGGAGGAGGGGAGGAGGGAGGAGGAGGAGGAGGAGAGGAGGGGGGGAGGAGGGAATAGAGGGGAGGAGGAGAGGTGAGGAGGAGGAGGGGAGGAGGGAGGAGGGAGGAGGAGGAGGGAGGAGGTGAGGAGGGGAGGAGGTGAGGAGGGAGGAGGGGAGGAGGGGAGGAGGGGAGGAGGTGAGGAGGGAGGAGGGGAGGAGGGAGGAGGTGAGGAGGGAGGAGGTGAGGAGGAGGGAGGAGGAGAGGAGGAGGGAGGAGGAGAGGAGGGAGGAGGGGAGGTATAAAGGTTAGATGAGGTCACACAGTGTGTGTGTGTGTGTGTGTGTGTGTGTGTGTGTGTGTGTGTGTGTGTGTGTGTGTGTGTGTGTGTGTGTGTGTGTTACTTACTTGCCGTACTGGGTGAGTATACCAGGGGGGAAGTAAGCAGTGTAGCAGCCTCCAGAATATTCCTCCTCACACCAGTTCTTCTCCTCGTAGTGCACAGGCTGGGACAGAGAGGGCTTGAGGTTAGTACTCATATCAGGCTGGGGGTTAGTACTCATATCAGGCTGGGGGTTAGTACTCATATCAGGCTGGGGGTTAGTACTCATATCAGGCTGGGGGTTAGTACTCATATCAGGCTGGGGGTTAGTACTCATATCGGGCTGGTGGTTAGTACTCATATCAGGCTGGGTGTTAGTACTCATATCAGGCTGGGGGTTAGTACTCATATCAGGCTGGGGGTTAGTACTCATATCAGGCTGGGGGTTAGTTCTCATCGGGCTGGTGGTTAGTACTCATATCAGACTGGGGGTTAGTACTCATATCAGGCTGGGTGTTAGTACTCATATCAGGCTGGGGGTTAGTACTCATATCAGGCTGGGGGTTAGTACTCATATCAGGCTGGGGGTTAGTTCTCATCGGGCTGGTGGTTAGTACTCATATCAGACTGGGGGTTAGTACTCATATCAGGCTGGGGGTTAGTACTCATATCAGGCTAGGGGTTAGTACTCATATCAGGCTGGGTGTTAGTACTCATATCAGGCTGGGGGTTAGTACTCATATTGGGCTGGGGGTTAGTACTCATATCGGGCTGGGGGTTAGTACTCATATCAGGCTGGGGGTTAGTACTCATATCAGGCTGGGGGTTAGTACTCATAGTGGGCTGGGGGTTAGTACTCATATCAGGCTGTGGGTTAGTACTCATATCGGGCTGGGGGTTAGTACTCATATCGGGCTGGGGGTTAGTACTCATATCGGGCTGGGGGTTAGTACTCATATCGGACTGGGGGTTGTTTTACTCCAATGTTTGTAAACAACATAAATGTAAGCAAACACCGTATAGCCTCAAAACATGGTTAAAACTATATAATGGATGGTCAGTCCTTAAATCTATAGCTTTGAATTTGATAGTGGTTATATTTCTCCAGTCCCATCCTTTAGCTTTTTAGCAGAACAGGGGTGGAGAGAAAGCTTTGTTATTGTTTCAATTAAGCATTCTAGTTTTAATCAGCAGTAGTGGTGGTGCTGGTAGTAGTAGTAGCAGTAGCAGCAATAGTAGTAGTAGTAGTAGTAGTAGTAGTAGTAGTAGCAGTAATAGTATTAGTAGTAGTAGTACTATTAGTGGTAGTTGTAGTAGTAGTAGTAGCAGTAGTAGTAGTAGTAGCAGTAATAGTAGTAGTAATAGTAGTAGTAGTAGTAGTAGTAATAGTAGTAGTAATAGTAGTAGTAGTAGTAGCAGTAATAGTATTAGTAGTAGTAGTACTATTAGTGGTAGTAGTAGTAGTAGTAGTATTAGTAGTAGTAGTGGTAGCAGTAGCATTAATAGTAGTAGTAGTAATAGTAATAGTAGTAATAGTAGTAGTAGGGTGGCAGGTAGCTTAGTGGTTAAGAGCGTAGTGCCAGTAACCGAAATGTCGCTGGTTCTAATCCCAGAGCCGGCTAGGTGAAAAATCTGTCGATGGCACTTAATCCTAATTGCTCCTGTAAATTGCTCTGGATAAGAGCGTCTGCTAAATGACTCAATTTTTATTTAAATTTAGTAGTAGTAGTAGTAGTAGTAGTAGTAGTAGTAGTAGTAGTAGTAGTAGTAGTAGTAGTAGTAGTAGTAGTAGTAGTAGTAGTAGTAGTAGTAGTAGTAGTAGTAGTAGTAGTAGTACACTGTTACAAAAAATAGTTCCAAAAGGGTTTTTCGGCTATTCCCATAGGAGAACCCTTTTGGGTTCCAGGTCTAACTCTTTTGGGCTTCTATGTAGAATACCACCGTACCTTCTCCGCTATGCAATCCGGTTTCCGAGCTGGTCATGGGTGCACTTCAGCCACGCTCAAGGTCCTAAACGATATTATAACCGCGATTGATAATAGACAGTACTGTGCAGCCGTCTTCATCGACCTGGCCAAGGCTTTCCACTCTGTCAACCACCGCATTCTTATTGGCAGACTAAATAGCCTTGGTTTCTCAAATGACTGCCTCGCCTGGTTCACCAACTACTTCTCAGATAGAGTTCAGTGTGTCAAATCGGAGGGCCTGTTGTCTGGACCTATGGCAGTCTCTATGGGGGTGCCACAGGGTTCAATTCTTGGGCCGACACTTTTCTCCGTGTATATCAATGATGTCGCTCTTGCTGCTGGTGACTCTCAGATCCACCTCTACGCAGACGACACCATTTTGTATACATCTGGCCCTTCATTGGACACTGTGTTAACAAACCTCCAAACGAGCTTCAATGCCATACAACACTCCTTCAGTAGCCTCCAACTGCTCTTAAACACTAGTAAAACTAAATGCATGCTTTTCAATCGAGCGCTGCTGGCACCCGCCCACCCGACTAGAATCACCACTCTTGACGGGTCTGACCTAGAGTATGTGGACAACTACAAATACCTAGGTGTCTGGTTAGACTGTAAACTCTCCTTCCAGACTCACATAAAGAATCTCCAATCCAAAGTTAAATCTAGAATCGGCTTCCTATTTCGCAACAAAGCCTCCTTCACTCATGCTGCCAAACATGCCCTCGTAAAACTGACTATCCTACCGATCCTTGACTTCGGCGATGTCATTTACAAAATAGCCTCCAACACTCTACTCAGCAAATTGGATGTAGTCTATCACAGTGCCATCCGTTTTGTCTCCAAAGCCCAATACGCTACCCACCACTGTGACCTGTACGCTCTTGTTGGCTGGTCCTCACTACATGTTCGGTCGTCAAACCCACTGGCTCCAGGCCATCTATAAATCACTGCTAGGCAAATCCCCGCCTTATCTTAGCTCATTGGTCACCATAGCAGCACCCACCCGTAGTCTGCGCTCCAGCAGGTATATCTCACTGGTCATTCCCAAAGCCAACACCTCCTTTGGCTGCCATTCCTTCCAGTTCTCTGCTGCCAATGACTGGAACGAATTGCAAAAATCTCTGAAGCTGGAGACTCTTATCTCCCTCACTAACTTTAAGCATCAGTTGTCAGAGCACCTTACCGATCACTGCACCTGTACACAGCCCATCTGAAATTAGCCCACCCAACTACCTCATCCCTATATTGTTATTTATTTTGCTCTTTTGCACCCCAGTATCTCTATTTGCACATAATCTCTTGCACATCTAGCATTCCAGTGTTAATACTATTGTAATTATTTTGCACTATAGCCTATTTATTGCCTTACCTCCATAACTTGCTACATTTGCACACACTGTATATATATTTTCTGTTGTATTTTTGACTTTATGTTTTTTACCCCATATGTAACTCTGTGTTGTTTTTATCGCACTGCTTTGCTTTATCTTGGCCAGGTCGCAGTTGTAAATGAGAACTTCTTCTCAACTGGCTTACCTGGTTAAATAAAGGTGAAATAAAAAATAAAAATAAATGTGGAACCAAAAAAGGTTATTCAAAGGATTATCCTATGGGGACAGCCGAAGAACCCTTTTAGGTTCTAGATAGCACCTTTTTTTCTAAGAGTGTAGTAGTAGTAATAGTAGTAGCAGCAGTAGTAGTAGTAGTAGTAGTAGCAGTAGTAATAGTAGTAGTAGTAGTATTAGTAGTAGTAGCAGTAGTAATAGTAGTAGTAGTAGTAGTAGTAAGTAGTAGTGGTTCCACTCACATGCAGAGCCTCCTCTGAGCCCAGAACTCTTGAGTAGATCTCACAGATCCTCTTCTTCCTACAGGGGACAACAACCATGTTTAAGGGTTAGGAAGGGATAGGGTTAAACTCCTAATGCTGGTACACATGTGCATGCATACTAGCATAGTATACACATGAGGAAGTGAAGTAAAACACACTGTAGGTACTGAACATGAGAAACAGCCAGACAGATGTTTACCTCTCCTCCTTGGTCAGTCCACATAGCTTCCTGCACTTGCGGGCCAGGATGAAGCTAAGCCATAGGAACAGGAGAAATACAGTTACAGTAATACCACTAAGTAAACCACAGTTTCTCATTCTCTATGAGTAATCATGTTGGGATGCAGGAAACTAAAGTTCTGTGTTTACCCCATAATGGCGGGCACAGTCCCATCAGGCTTCGTGTCATCCAGAGTCAAGCCAATGGGGGCCTCTTCCTCCTCGATCACCATAGTGCCACAGTACCCTGAGAGAGAGGGAAGAGAAAGATACAGGAGAGGAGGAGGACAGGAAGAGAGGAGAGAGAGGATCAATAGACGGAGAAGAGGAGAGGAGAAGGAGGATCAGGTATGAGGAGGAGAGGAGAGGAGATTATCACTCAAGTTCTCTCTGTAGTACACCACATATTTGATGACAGAGCCCATGGACCCTCCCTCCCTCCCTCCCTTGTTACCTTTCTTCCTCCAGAAGTTTTCTCTGTAGTAGACCATACATTTGATGACAGAGCCCATGGGGACTCTGTGGATCAGCTGGTTTCTGAGCGGGGGCAGCTCGGGGTTAAAGTGCATCTTCAGGTTCAGACCAGGAGGGGTCGCCACAATCACATACTTGGCCTGGGAGAAACAAAACACAAGAGTTGAGGCCTGGGCACACACTGGTTGAATCGACATTGTTTCCATGTCATTTCAATGAAATTACATTGAACCAACGTGGAATAGACATTGAATTGAGGTCTGTGCCCAGTGGGTAGTGTGTATCTCCCCAGTCCACCCCTGGTGGCTAAGCAGCTCTATGGTACTGTTTAATGGGTTTTATCTGGGTGAAGAGGATGTGGCCTGGACAGAGAGATGAGGACCAGCTTACTGACAACAATCCACTCTGGCTTACACACACACGCACGCGCACAAACACGCGAACACACGCACGCACACACTGTCAAAAGCTATAGGAGTTTACTGACGGGCAAACATGAATGTCTAAGGGGCTCTGTAAGCTCAGTGAGTTGTATGGCTGAATGAATGATTCCTAGATTGTTCCAGGAGTTCTAGAATGCAAATGCACAGTAGTCACAACATGGGCCTCGTCATGAGGTGTCACGTATTATGAACAAACAAGCTCTAGATGGCAGCATAGGCACAACCTGAAATCAGTAGGCTCCTGCTCAGTGAATGTGGTCTGACGACATCGTCAACATGTTGATGATGGATTGGAGATGGTTGCTCTCTCACTCACCTTGTATGTTTCCTTGTTGAGCGTCTCGACCTCGACCATGTCCCCTGTCTGGTCGATCTTGTAGACAGGAGACTCCATCTTGACCCGCTCACCCAGCTCTTTGGCCATACACTCACTGATCTGGCTGGAACCGCCCACAAACTTCCTCTCCTGAAATGCAAATACAGTATCATCAGTCATATCCATCAGATACATGCCATGCTAAAAAGACCTGCTCCAGGAGGGCACTGCTCTGCGGCTGACCGTGTGCTGCTTCCAGTCTCTCATCTGTGTGTTGTGTATTGTGTGATGTCCAGAGGGTTGGGAAAAAACACAAGACAGCAAAACAAGCATTTATGTCACAGTGGACAATAAAGTCGCAATGCTAGGACAAATATCAAATTTTACTCCATTCACTATCACTGTAGTACATTACTTTTGACAAGATTCACAGTGTAAGATTTAGTATTCTCTACGGGCTGAGAGTGTGAAAGTGTTTGCATCAGTGCCAGATTTACACCATATGAGTAATAAACTAGCTATTCTGTTCCATCTTCTGCCTCCAGGAAAAATACCTCAAACTCATTGTAAGACAGCCAGACCCCCTGGGACAGCTGATTGATGCTTCTGGGGTCAACTGTAGTTGTACATTTGGGCGGTGGCCCCTTTAAGCTGGCTTTAGGATACTTCAGTACAACAACACGCAGGATGTGGACTGGAACCAGTCAGGCAGGGGGGTGTATTGGACTGGAACCAGTCAGGCAGGGGGGTGTATTGGACTGGAACCAGTCAGGCAGGGGGGTGGATTGGACTGGAACCAGTCAGGCAGGGGGGTGGATTGGACTGGAACCAGTCAGGCAGGGGGGTGTATTGGACTGGAACCAGTCAGGCAGGGGGGTGGATTGGACTGGAACCAGTCAGGCAGGGGGGTGGATTGGACTGGAACCAGTCAGGCAGGGGGGTGTATTGGACTGGAACCAGTCAGGCAGGGGGGTGGATTGGACTGGAACCAGTCAGGCAGGGGGGTGTATTGGAAAGTGAGAGTGGGTCTTGGCAAGGCCTCATTACAATGTACACAACGCTGAGTCCTGGTTAGTGTAAACTTCCCTCAGCTGACCTTTGTAGACCCATCATTTCTGAAAAATTGACTTGGCTGGAGAGGGAGGAGACTCGAGGCCATAGTGTGGCCGAAGTAACACATTTAATACAGAATTCTTCTGGGTACATGCATTTACATTCAATATGCAAGATGCAAGAGCAAGTTACATCTCAGATGCAAGGACATAGTACAACATGACTAGCATGGCATTTCCTCCTTCAGTTTGGTGTCAAAAGCAGTGGCTAAAAAACCCAAATGGTTCAAAGCCATAACGGCTCAAAGGATAAATGGCTCAAAGGTTAAATGGCTCAAAGGTTAAATGGCTCAAAAGGCAAATTATTCTTCTGATTCTCAAGATTATATAGTCATTCTGAATTGCGTATACATGCATCCTTACAGACTTTAGTTGATATGAAACTGATACAACTTTCAGTTGAACAATGTGAACATTTAAACATCTGCTACTTGTTGTCCGGTACAGTGTGAAATGCAGCATCTTGAGCCAGTTTATGGTTGGATTGTCACGAGTTGAGGCCTCTGAGAACTCCTGTTTCCTGTGCGAGCTGAGGTGCAGAGAAAGATCAAAAACACCTTTAGGGTTTAGACCATTCTAAGTTATGTGTGAGCAATTAATCAGGTTACTCATGATATGATTGTAAGCAAAGATGTGTGAGGATATAACCTCATCCCAGGTTATTGTGCACAGCGAATATAAGCCTGGGATATCAACAACTCAAAGTTGGCCTTAGTGGGCGTGGCCTACTGAGTAAAGTATTTGCATCATTTAATTTTAACGAATCACACGACTGTGAGATGTGGCTCTGTGCTTGTGGTGTGATAGTGTACGGGGGAGGGAGGAATATGGAGGAATTGTCTAATGTCCCTTCCAATGTGTTCTCCAACTCATAAAATATTTTAGATAAAGTCTCAGTGCCGTTATCATCGCAAGGTCAGGTATTAAAAGGTATAGAAAACAGGGGTGTCAATAACTTTGACCCCTACCTTTTTGAGAAAAATAGTATTACTTTTAAACAAAATCTCTTTCTCTGAGCAATTGTATTAGTATAAAATATAATTTTTGAGCATACAATTTTGCTCAGTATTTGAATTATTTATTTTATACAGTCATTTTTGCTAATCTTTATCAATGGTGCCAATACTTTCAGACCCCACTGTAAATGCAGTACAATCTCATATGCAACTATGCATTGCAATCGACCTCAAAAGGGCAAAGCACACGCTTGAGAGCTAATGCTCATATATCAACTCATGACAAACTTTAGCGTCCACGTGTTTTTCTATTGCTCTACCTGGTAAAGCAACACATTGAATCAATACATTACATACATTGAGTCTGGACTCATATCTTGGACACAGAACTGGATCTTCTGTCAACACCGGAGCCGGAGAGCAGGCAGACCAAACAGGAAATGAAAGTGGACGACCTCACAACAACATCCTCTAATTACCCCAAAGTCCCAATCCGCCGTCACCTAGGCAATGGGGCCACTCAGCATTCCAAAGTAAACAAGAAGAATGGTCTCTCCCTGGGCTCTGAATAACAGCCATGTGGAGGGATGGATTATGCCACTAAATGAGAGAGCAGGGAACGACCAGGAACAGACATGTGGAGGGAGGGATTATGTCTCTAAATGAAGGAGCAGGGAACGACCAGGAACAGACATGTGGAGAGACGGATTATATTCCTAAATGAAGGAGCAGGGAACGACTAGGAACAGACATGTGGAGGGAGGGATTATATTCCTAAATGAAGGAGCAGGGAACGACCAGGAACATACGTGAAGGGAGGGATTATGCCTCTAAATGAAGGAGCAGGGAACGACAAGGAACAGACGTGAAGGGAGGGATTATGTTCCTAAATGAAGGAGCAGGGAACGACCAGGAACAGACATGTGGAGGGAGGGATTATGTCTCTAAATGAGAGAGCAGGGAACGACCAGGAACAGACATGTGGAGGGAGGGATTATGTTCCTAAATGAAGGAGCAGGGAACGACCAGGAAAAGACATGTGGAGAGACGGATCATATTCCTAAATGAAGGAGCAGGGAACGACTAGGAACAGACATGTGGAGGGAGGGATTATATTCCTAAATGAAGGAGCAGGGAACGACCAGGAACAGACATGTGGAGGGAGGGATTATGCCTCTAAATGAAGGAGCAGGGAACGACAAGGAACAGACGTGAAGGGAGGGATTATGCCACTAAATGAAGGAGCAGGGAACGACCAGGAACAGACGTGAAGGGAGGGATTATGCCTCTAAATGAAGGAGCAGGGAACGACCAGGAACAGACGTGAAGGGAGGGATTATGCCTCTAAATGAAGGAGCAGGGAACGACCAGGAACAGACATGTGGAGAGACGGATTATGTTCCTAAATGAAGGAGCAGGGAACGACCAGGAACAGACATGTGGAGGGAGGGATTATGTTCCTAAATGAAGGAGCAAGGAACGACAAGGAACAGACGTGAAGGGAGGGATTATGCCACTAAATGAAGGAGCAGGGAACGACAAGGAACAGACATGTGGAGAGACGGATTATGTTCCTAAATGAAGGAGCAGGGAACGACAAGGAACAGACGTGAAGGGAGGGATTATGTTCCTAAATGAAGGAGCAGGGAACGACCAGGAACAGACGTGAAGGGAGGGATTATGTTCCTAAATGAAGGAGCAGGGAACGACAAGGAACAGACATGTGGAGGGAGGGATTATGTTCCTAAATGAGGGAGCAGGGAACGACCAGGAACAGACATGTGGAGAGACGGATTATGTTCCTAAATGAAGGAGCAGGGAACGACCAGGAACAGACATGTGGAGGGAGGGATTATGCCTCTAAATGAGGGAGCAGGGAACGACCAGGAACAGACATGTGGAGAGACGGATTATGTTCCTAAATGAAGGAGCAGGGAACGACAAGGAACAGACGTGAAGGGAGGGATTATGTTCCTAAATGAAGGAGCAGGGAACGACCAGGAACAGACATGTGGAGGGAGGGATTATGTCTCTAAATGAGGGAGCAGGGAACGACCAGGAACAGACATGTGGAGAGACGGATTATGTTCCTAAATGAAGGAGCAGGGAACGACAAGGAACAGACGTGAAGGGAGGGATTATGTTCCTAAATGAAGGAGCAGGGAACGACAAGGAACAGACGTGAAGGGAGGGATTATGTTCCTAAATGAAGGAGCAGGGAACGACCAGGAACAGACATGTGGAGGGAGGGATTATGTCTCTAAATGAGGGAGCAGGGAACGACCAGGAACAGACATGTGGAGAGACGGATTATGTTCCTAAATGAAGGAGCAGGGAACGACCAGGAACAGACATGTGGAGGGAGGGATTATGTTCCTAAATGAAGGAGCAGGGAACGACAAGGAACAGACATGTGAAGGGAGGGATTATGTTCCTAAATGAAGGAGCAGGGAACGACCAGGAACAGACATGTGGAGGGATGGATTATGCCACTAAATGAAGGAGCAGGGAACGACAAGGAACAGACGTGAAGGGAGGGATTATGCCACTAAATGAAGGAGCAGGGAACGACAAGGAACAGACGTGAAGGGAGGGATTATGCCACTAAATGAAGGAGCAGGGAACGACCAGGAACAGACGTGAAGGGAGGGATTATGCCACTAAATGAAGGAGCAGGGAACGACAAGGAACAGACGTGAAGGGAGGGATTATGCCACTAAATGAAGGAGCAGGGAACGACCAGGAACAGACATGTGGAGGGAGGGATTATGTTCCTAAATGAAGGAGCAGGGAACGACAAGGAACAGACATGGAGGGAGGGATTATGCCTCTAAATGAGGGAGCAGGGAACGACTAGGAACAGACATGTGGAGAGACGGATTATGTTCCTAAATGAAGGAGCAGGGAACGACCAGGAACAGACATGTGGAGGGAGGGATTATGTTCCTAAATGAAGGAGCAGGGAATGACCAGGAACAGACATGTAGAGGGACGGATTATGCCTCTAGATGAGGGAGCAGGGAACGACCAGGAACAGACATGGAGGGAGGGATTATGCCTCTAAATGAGGGAGCAGGGAACGACCAGGAACAGACATGTGGAGAGACGGATTATGTTCCTAAATGAAGGAGCAGGGAACGACCAGGAACAGACATGTGGAGGGACGGATTATGCCACTAAATGAGGGAGCAGGGAACTAAAAAGGCTAATTTGGAGGGTTGAAGGATGGACCAGAGGTTTAATGTTAGTTACAATCTAAGAAGGATCCAAATGAGAATGTAATCGTTGTGGAATGTTTTGTGCTAACATGGAGGATAGTTTATTGAGCTCAGTTCAAAGGCTTCTGGGTCAGCTCAGCAAACCTAGAACCAAAGCCAAAAATACGGCTTACCTTATTTTCAGGGAAGTTAGGAACCAATATACACATGCAGTTAGGAAAGCAAAGGCTAGCTTTTTCAAACAGAAATTTGCATCCTGTAGCACTAACTCCAAAAAGTTTTGGGACACTGTAAAGTCCATGGAGAATAAGAGCACCTCCTCCCAGCTGCCCACTGCACTGAGTCCAGGAAACACTACCACCACCGATAAATCTACAATAATCGAGAATTTCAACAAGCATTTTGCAACGGCTGGCCATGCTTTCCACCTGGCTACCACTACCCCGGTCACCAGCTCTGCACCCTCTACTGCAAATTGCCCAGTTGTATTTTTGACTTTATGTTTTTGTTTTACCCCATATGTAACTCTGTGTTGTTGTTTTTATCGCACTGCTTTGCTTTATCTTGGCCAGGTCGCAGTTGTAAATGAGAACTTGTTCTCAACTGGCTTACCTGGTTAAATAAAGGTTAAATAAATAAATAAATAAATAAATATGTCATTGCAAACTTCTCCTCATTCTGATTTCTGAGAGCCATGCTAGGACCCCGTATAGATATGAAAGAGCCAGTCCTCAGGGTTAGAGAGACAGCCAGACAGGCAGACAGACAGTCAGTCAGCCAGAAAGACAGACAGTCAGTCAGACAGACAGACAGACAGACAGCGACAGCTAGCCAGGCAGCCAGCCAGCCAGCCAGCCAGTCAGGTGTGTACAGTACCTGTCCTCCATTGGTGGTGGAGAAGATCCTCATGGTCCCTCCGCACTGCTTGACGTACCAGAGGAACCACAGGGCAGACACCTCGTGGGGTTCAGAGGTCACATTTACGTTCACAAACAGAGTGGCGAACCGCCTCGCAGAACTGTGGGGAGAGGGGGTCGCACAGACACAGACACACACACACACACACACACACACACACACACACACACACACACACACACACACACACACACACACACACACACACACACACACACACACACACGTAAGAACTCAATTACAATGACTATGACCAATTTTACATTACTAAATCATGCTGCATTGGGTTGAATGGTCCTGAGTGTATTGTAAAACGAGTGTAGTGCATCACCTGGTCCAGCAGATCTTCTCAAAGAGTTGCTTCATGGTCATCTTGTCCCACTCCTCAGCATGGGGAGCCCTCCAGGGAGCCTCTCTGGGGATCTAGAACAAACACACACTATGAGGGTGGGAGCATCAAGCAGTGTCAGAAGTAGGGGTTGATTGGTCAAGGGGTTGTGGAGGGGATGGCTGCCCGGCATAGAGAGCGATAAAGATGCTGAGTGTGTTACTAGAAAAAGAGAGAGAGAGAGAGAGAGAGAGAGAGAGAGAGAGAGAGAGAGAGAGAGAGAGAGAGAGAGAGAGAGAGAGAGAGAGAGAGAGAGAGAGAGAGTGTTTACCTCGCTGCCCATCTCGTCCATCTTCCTCCACAGGTTGTTGTAGTCCATCAGGGCGAATGGGTTCCACATGGGGGGAAAGGAGCCTGTGAACGGGTAGGACTTCCCCTGTACGACACAACGTGGGACAACATAATGTTGTGGAAAATTAGATCCAAAGATTAAGGCAGATAATATTTAATTGTATAATAGAACAAACTTTAATCAAGCAGCTGCAGTGGAGATCTATGTCTTCACAGGGAAGAACTCAAAGAGTGAATGGTTACATGTCCCTTATACAGTGAAGGAAAAAAGTATTTGATCCCCTGCTGATTTTCTACGTGTGCCCACTGACAAAGAAATGATCAGTCTATAATTTTAATGGTAGGTTTATTTGAACAGTGAGAGACAGAATAACAAAAAAATTATCCAGAAAAACGCATGTCAAAAATGTTATAAATTGATTTGCATTTTAATGAGGGAAATAAGTATTTGACCCCCTCTCAATCAGAAAGATTTCTGGCTCCCAGGTGTCTTTTATACAGGTAACGAGCTGAGATTAGGAGCACACTCTTAAAGGGAGTGCTCCTAATCTCAGCTTGTTACCTGTATAAAAGACACCTGTCCACAGAAGCAATCAATCAATCAGATTACAAACTCTCCACCATGGCCAAGACCAAAGAGCTCTCAAAGGATGTCAGGGACAAGATTGTAGACCTACACAAGGCTGGAATGGGCTACAAGACCATCGCCAAGCAGCTTGGTGAGAAGGTGACAACAGTTGGTGCGATTATTCGCAAATGGAAGAAACACAAAAGAACTGTCAATCTCCCTCGGCTTGGGGCTCCATGCAAGATCTCACCTCGTGGAGTTGCAATGATCATGAGAACGGTGAGGAATCAGCCCAGAACTACACTCAATGATCTCAAGGCAGCTGGGACCGTAGTCACCAAGAAAACAATTGGTAACACACTACGCCGTGAAGGACTGAAATCCTGCAGCGCCCGCAAGGTCCCCCTGCTCAACAAAGCACATATACAGGCACGTCTGAAGTTTGCCAATGAACATCTGAATGATTCAGAGGAGAACTGGGTGAAAGTGTTGTGGTCTGATGAGACCAAAATCGAGCTCTTTGGCATCAACTCAACTTGCCATGTTGGGAGGAGGAGGAATGCCTATGACCCCAAGAACACCATCCCCACCGTCAAACATGGAAGTGGAAACATTCTTTGGGGGTGTTTTTCTGCTAAGGGGACAGGACAACTTCACCGCATCAAAGGGACGATGGACGGGGCAATGTACCATCAAATCTTAGGTGAGAACCAACTTCCCTCAGCCAGGGCATTGAAAATGGGTCGTGGATGGGTATTCCAGCATGACAATGACCCAAAACACACGGCCAAGGCAGCAAAGGAGTGGCTCAAGAAGAAGCACATTAAGGTCCTGGAGTGGCCTAGCCAGTCTCCAGACCTTAATCCCATAGAAAATATGTGGAGGGAGCTGAAGGTTCGAGTTGCCAAATGTCAGGCTCGAAACCTTAATGACTTGGAGAAGATCTGCAAAGAGGAGTGGGACAAAATCCCTCCTGAGATGTGTGCAAACCTGGTGGCCAACTACAAGAAACGTCTGACCTCTATGATTGCCAACAAGGGTTTTGCCACCAAGTACTAAGTCATGTTTTGCAGAGGGGTCAAATAGTTATTTCCTCATAAAATGCAAAACAATTTATAACATTTTTGACATGCGTTTTTCTGTATACTTTTTTTGTTATTCTGTCTCTCACTGTTCAAATAAACCATTAAAATTATAGACTGATCATTTCTTTGTCAGTGGGCAAACGTACAAAATCAGCATGGGATCAAATACTTTTTTTCCCTCACTGTATAGTGAGAGGTAATAATACAATCATATTGTTTACACAACAGTTATTTTATACAAGCAGCAGTTCCAGAACACAACGGCCTTGTGTCAGGGTTCAGACATCCCAGGAGTCTATGAAAGGCATAACATCACAGTCCAACACAGAACATATCCCTTGAGAAGTTACAACAGCTCACCCCGAATTCTGCCACCACAACATGGAAGGGTTAGTTATCGTCATCTTCATCATTCATCATCATTTTCATAATCACTAACACCATCATCCTTCTAATCATCAGCAGCAGCAGTAACCTCAGCTATTTATTGCGAACAGCGTATACAAGCCTGGGACATCAACGATACAAAGTCGGCCTTAGTGGGAGTGTAGAATTCTATATTTGTCATCATTTAATTTTAGCGAAGGCCAAGTCTGACGCATTGATCCACCAGACTCTTTGAGCTTTTAGGTGGAAGTGACTTGGAACGTAATCACAGCTGCAGTAACAGCATCCCCTTCATCGTCATCAACTATACATGGAAGACTCCTAATAGTGAACTAAGAATGCAATCTTTTGCAAACGTCTCAGTTCATCTGACATTCCGGTCAAGTCTACCTTTTGAACTGAACTAGACATTGATCTCCTGCCTGCTCCCTGACAGAGGGAGCCGTGTAGCTAGCTCCCATGGAGGATGACCAGCATACGCCAGCTTGCTTAATGTTTCACCACAGATCATAGATAGCAGCTGATTGCAAGTTCAGCAAAGCAGATTAGATTCTCTCCTCTCTCACGCTCACACTATTTCTCAACCCCTACAGGGTTCTAAATGTGGTCACTGGTAGTGGGAGGTGTCAAAGGTATCAAGTTCATGTCATACCCCCCTCCCTACTAGCCTGGCATCCAACTGATTTCCCTACGTTTGACTGTTGTTGAAGTGAATGGTGAGTGCAGAACTCAGTGTGGTTTATCCAGGCTAGCTTTGCACTGGTAATCTTGTAGGATGTCACATCCTGGAAGCCTGTCACTGACACCTTCACTGTGAATGAAAAAGCTGTATTTGGAGTTAAGAATCCTAAGGGCTCTATTCAATCCGTATCGTGGAAGTTCAGCGTTACAGCGTGATTGTGATGAGTGTGATGGAAAGGAGTTAGGCGCAGGAGGGTAATCCAATACAGAATACAGAGTTTATTCCTTCGTAGACACACAAATGCGCTCAAATAGCGCTCAACGAAACAGGCACAGGTGAAACTATCATCCCAGGCAAATACACTGTAATGGATATCCAAGAATACATAGGCACAGGGGAAAATCTACCCTGGCAACAATAGGTACGAGTAGCTCCACCAAGCTCCACTACTCTCACAAATAACAATCACCCACAAGGACAAGGGGGCAGAGGGAACACTTATACACAGACTAATTAGGGGATAGGAACCAGGTGTGTGTGATTGACAAGACAAGACAATTGTGATGATGATTGGGGCGGCAGTGGTTAGTAAGCCCGTGACGACGAACGCCGAAGCCTGCCCGAACAAGGAGGGGAGGCAGCCTCGGCCGAAGTCGTGACAGTGATTGAAATGTAAAAGGCAATGTTCCCGCTTTAGCGGACACTGCATTCACCGTAAACGCTGCATATGTCAGCTCATTCTGAAATTACCTTTACATTTGTATCACGCTTCAGCGATACAGATTGAATAGTACTTTATCTGTGCTTTATTTCCAAGGGGGTGTGTGGCTTTAGCAAATGGGCTGGGAAAGCCATATCAGTGCATTTAACTGCAAGTGCACTGGGGGATAATGTGTGTGTGTGTGTGTGTTACTCTTACATAACTGGTGTAAAGTACCTAGGTTGACAGTTAAATGGGTCGGTCTGAAGGTCCTGACTGGGGTTATTTCATACCCTGGATGACAGATGTGTCACACGCACACACCTACATGCATGCACGCACACACGCATGCACGCACCCACATGCACACACGCATGCACGCACCTACACACACACACACGCACGCACGCACGCACACACACACATACACACAGTCACAGACGCATGCATGCAAGACAGCGCATATACTGTATATAGTGAATGTGAGTGAGAGAGAGAGAGTGAGTGAGAGAGAGAGAAGGAGGGAAGGAGAGACAGTGTCTGAAAACGCATTAGCCACAGTGCTGAGGAGAGCAACATGTCTGTCACCATGGAAACGGAGGAAAGAGGAGAGGAGGAGGAAAGAGGAGGAGGAGGAGGATGCATCACAGCATCTGTTGGGAATTTTCTACAGAGCAGAAAGTGAACCTCGCAGAATGGAAACCACAAGGGAAGGGTAAGGGGGATATCTAGTCAGTTGTACAACTGAATGCATTCAACCGAAATATGTCTTCCGCATTTAACCCAACCCGTCTGAATCAATGAGGTGCGGGGAGCTGCCTTAATAATATATGCAGTACAGTACATTGTTGTGTTATGTTAAAGTATACTTTTAAACAGGTGTGGTAGTTTTAAACAGGCGTGGTAGCTTTAAACAGGCATGGTAGCTTTAAACAGGCGTGGTAGCTTTAAACAGGCGTGGTAGTTTTAAACAGGCGTGGTAGCTTTAAACAGACGTGGTAGCTTTAAACAGGCGTGGTAGTTTTAAACAGGCGTGGTAGCTTTAAACAGGCGTGGTAGCTTTAAACAGGCGTGGTAGCTTTAAACAGGCGTGGTAGTTTTAAACAGGCGTGGTAGCTTTAAACAGGCGTGGTAGCTTTAAACAGGCGTGGTAGTTTTAAACAGGCGTGGTAGTTTTAAACAGGCGTGGTAGCTTTAAACAGGCGTGGTAGTTTTAAACAGGCGTGGTAGCTTTAAACAGGCGTGGTAGTTTTAAACAGGCATGGTAGTTTTAAACAGGCGTGGTAGTTTTAAACAGGCGTGGTAGTTTTAAACAGGCGTGGTAGTTTTAAACAGGCGTGGTAGTTTTAAACAGGCGTGGTAGTTTTAAACAGGCATGGTAGCTTTAAACAGGCGTGGTAGCTTTAAACAGGCGTGGTAGCTTTAAACAGGCGTGGTAGTTTTAAACAGGCGTGGTAGTTTTAAACAGGCGTGGTAGCTTTAAACAGGCGTGGTAGTTTTAAACAGGCATGGTAGTTTTAAACAGGCGTGGTAGTTTTAAACAGGCGTGGTAGTTTTAAACAGGCGTGGTAGCTTTAAACAGGCGTGGTAGTTTTAAACAGGCGTGGTAGTTTTAAACAGGCGTGGTAGCTTTAAACAGGCGTGGTAGTTTTAAACAGGCGTGGTAGTTTTAAACAGGCGTGGTAGTTTTAAACAGGCGTGGTAGCTTTAAACAGGCGTGGTAGCTTTAAACAGGCGTGGTAGCTTTAAACAGGCGTGGTAGTTTTAAACAGGCGTGGTAGTTTTAAACAGGCGTGGTAGTTTTAAACAGGCGTGGTAGCTTTAAACAGGCGTGGTAGTTTTTAACAGGCGTGGTAGTTTTAAACAGGCGTGGTAGTTTTAAACAGGCGTGGTAGTTTTTAACAGGCGTGGTAGCTTTAAACAGGCGTGGTAGCTTTAAACAGGCGTGGTAGCTTTAAACAGGCGTGGTAGCTTTAAACAGGCGTGGTAGTTTTTAACAGGCATGGTAGTTTTAAACAGGCGTGGTAGTTTTAAACAGGCGTGGTAGTTTTTAACAGGCGTGGTAGCTTTAAACAGGCGTGGTAGCTTTAAACAGGCGTGGTAGCTTTAAACAGGCGTGGTAGCTTTAAACAGGCGTGGTAGCTTTAAACAGGCGTGGTAGTTTTAAACAGGCGTGGTAGCTTTAAACAGGCGTGGTAGCTTTAAACAGGCGTGGTAGCTTTAAACAGGCGTGGTAGCTTTAAACAGGCGTGGTAGCTTTAAACAGGCGTGGTAGCTTTTAACGTCTCTCAGTGTGTGCTCTAGGAACTATTTTATCAGTCCAATGAATACAGGTCACCATGACTACACTGAAAATGATGATGAAATAACGGGCATGACATCAAAGCCGTTCACTGTTTCTCAATATCTGATAGCGATTTATCATTAACCATTAGCCTATTAGCAACTGTAGTTAAAAAAGGTCCCCATATCAATTTCATAATTACTGCCCACTGGGGAAAAACTGGTTGAATCAACAATGTTTCCACATCATTTCAACAAAAATGTTGATGTGATGACATTGTGAATCAACGTGGAAAACTGATTGGATTAGCAAAAAGTCATCAACGTAAAGGAAATTTTGTTTGTTTTCAACCCAACTTTTAACCTAAATCCAATGACATGTTTTGTTGATTTCACGTTGAATTCACATTAGTTGACAACTCAACAAAATGTAAATCAAAACTAGATGTTGAAATGATGTCTGTGCCCAGTGGGTGGCCTCTTTCTCAATTTCTGATAGCGATTCCTCAGGCATTAAATCAAAGCAGTGCTGAGGTTGCAGCAGGTAGCTGATAGACAGTGTAAGGCAGTAGTTTGCTGATATGAGGAATTAGGCTCGGCCTTTTGGATTAGTATTAGCACTCGCTAATAGCAAAGCTGATTAGCAGCTAGTGTGGACCCTATCCCTAATTACACAATAGGTTGGCAATGGTCTGGATGAATGGACCTTGATTGGCTAACTCTGGCTACTGTGTAGTGTTGTGCAGTATAGTATAGTATAGTATAGTATAGTATAGTATAGTATAGTATAGTATAGTATAGTATAGTATAGTGTAGTATAGTGTAGTATGGTGTAGTATAGTATGGTGTAGTGCAGTGTAGTGTAGTGTAGTATAGTGTAGTATATTGTAGTATAGTGTGGTGCAGTGTAGTATAGTGTAGTATAGTGTTGTATATTGTAGTATAGTGTAGTATGTGTATTGTAGTATAGTGTGGTATAGTGTGGTATAGTGTGGTATAGTTTGGTATAGTGTGGTATAGTGTCATATAGTGTGGTGTAGTGTGGTATAGTGTGGTATAGTGTAGTATAGTGTGGTGTAGTGTGGTATAGTGTCATATAGTGTGGTGTAGTGTGGTATAGTGTAGTATAGTGTGGTATAGTGTGGTATAGTGTCATATAGTGTGGTGTAGTGTGGTATAGTGTCATATAGTGTGGTATAGTGTGGTATAGTGTGGTATAGTGTGGTATAGTGTGGTATAGTGTCATATAGTGTGGTGTAGTGTGGTATAGTGTGGTATAGTGTAGTATAGTGTGGTGTAGTGTGGTATAGTGTCATATAGTGTGGTGTAGTGTGGTATAGTGTTGTATAGTGTGGTATAGTGTAGTATAGTGTGGTATAGTGTGGTATAGTGTTGTATAGTGTGGTGTAGTGTGGTATAGTGTAGTATAGTGTGGTATAGTGTGGTATAGTGTAGTATAGTGTGGTATAGTGTAGTATAGTGTTGTATAGTGTGGTATAGTGTGGTATAGTGTAGTATATTGTAGTATAGTGTGGTGCAGTGTAGTATAGTGTAGTATAGTGTTGTATATTGTAGTATAGTGTAGTATGTGTAGTGTAGTGGAGTGGAGTGTCCATGGTTGTGGTACAAGGCCTAGATCAATGAATAAAGTGGTTGACCCCAGGTTGACCCCAGGTTGACCCCAGGTTGACCCCAGGTTGAGTTAGAGGGTAGGATATAGTACACAGGTAATTGTGAAGCTGTGGACTTCCTGTCCTATAGTCCTTACACTGTAGTCCTATATACTTAGTCCTGATGTCAGGTACTTAGAAAATATACATACATTTACCCTGAATATGAAAGCATATTTTTATTAACAGCTACTTTGTATCCTTTGAAATGTGCAATATGTTGTTCCTTGAAAGAGTAAATTAATGTCTGCAAAATCAAACTCTTTCAAAAACTCTCTCAAAGACTCTCTCAGAGTTTTTCATGAAACTCAAAGACTAATGCATTTCCTATATAATTCATGTCATTCCTGTAAACAGTCAAAGACTTTAACTTGGCCTTTTTACGTTAAAGTTTTATGAAAGACATTCTTCGTACATGCTTATCAAGAACTGCACTCGTCTTATAACGTTCTTTCATAGTTGTTCTCGGAGCTGGAAGCCCAATCTGAGCCCATTTCATTTTAATTAAATTTTGCTCACAATATCTACAGTCTACTTTTCCAAAGCTACTTAGCGCCTACACTCAGGACATACAATAATAGAGCTGAAGTGTCACGATCGTCGTAGAGAGTAGACCAATGCGCAGCGTTAGTTGCGAACATACTTCACTTTATTAACGTTAGTGATAATATATCAACAAAACAATAAACGAAACGTGCAGTCCTACGGTGAACACAGAAACAAACCAAACGGAAACAAGATCCCACAAACACTAAGGGAAACAGACTGTTTAAATATGGCTCCCAATCAGAGACAACCAGCAACAGCTGACACTCGTTGCCTCTGATTGGGAGCCACTCTGGCCAACATAGAAATACCACAACTAGAACTCCCACACAGAACATAAACACATAGAATCTACACACCCTGGCTCAACATAAAAGAGTCCCTAAAGCCAGGGCGTGACATGAAGAACTCAGCGTAAAGTACATGTATAAAAGGCAGATGGTTATTCGTTCTCTGATGGACTCTCTGATAGACTCACAGGCAGTATAATCAAAGGCTATCATTAATGCTTTGTTAGTGTAGCTAGTTCTATAATTTCTCTCTCTCTCTTTTACTCTCTCCCTCGCTGAGGAAAAACTCATTCTCTCTCTCTCTCTCTCTCTCTCTCTCTCTCTCTCTCTCTCTCTCTCTCTCTCTCTCTCTCTCTCTCTCTCTCTCTCTCTCTCTCTCTCTCTCTCTCTCTCTGTGAGGGCTGTCAGCGACCCAGAGGATTTGGTGATCTCGCTCTATGAGGCCGACGTGAGAAGGGTCTTTAATCAGGTCAACAACCGCAAGGCCGCGGGCCCCATAGGTATTCCAGGGTGTGTTCTCAGCGCATGCGCAGAACAGCTGGCTAGGCATATTCACTGTAATGTTCAACCTCTCCTTGTCCCAGTCTGTAATCCCCACATATTTTAAGATGACCACAATCATTACTGTTCCTAAGAATTCATGCCACAATGACTATCACCCTGTAGCACTCACTTCTGTAATCATGAAGTGCTTTCAGAGGCTGGTTATGGCACACATTAACTCCACCATCCCAGACACCCTAGACCCACTCCAATTTGCATACCGCCCCAACAGATCCATAGACGACGCAATCTCAATTGCTCTCCACACTGCCCTCACCCACATAGATAAGAGGAATACCTATGTGAGAATGCTGTTCATTGACTACAGCACAGCATTCAACACCATTGTCCCCTCCAAGCTCGTCACCAAAGTTAGAACTCTGGTTCTGAACACCTCCCTCTGCAACTGGATCCTGGACTTCCTGATGGGCCGGCCCCAGGTGGTGAGGGTAGGCAACATCACCTCCGCCACGCTGACCCTCAACACAGGGGCCCCACAGGGGTGTGTGCTTAGTCCCCTCCTGTACTCCCTGTTCACCCAAAACTGCGTGGCCATGCACGACTCCAACACCATTATCAAGTTAGCTGATAACACGACTGTGGTAGGCCTGATCACCGGCGACGATGAGTCAGCCTACAGGGAGGAGGTCAGTGACCTGGCAGTGTGGGGCCGGAGCAACAACCTCTCCCTCAACGTCAGCAAGACCAAGGAGCTGATCATGGACTACAGGAAAGGGGGGGGAGCACACCCCCATCTACATCGACAGGGCGGCAGTAGTATGGTGTAGTATGTGTGATGTAGTGTAGTATAGTGTAGTATAGTGTGGTGTAGTGCAGTATAGTGCAGTGTAGTATAGTGCAGTATAGTGCAGTATAGTGTAGTATAGTGGGGTGTAGTGGGGTGTAGGGGAGTGTAGTGTTGTATAGTGTTGTATAGTGTTGTATAGTGTTGTATAGTGTTGTATAGTGTGGTATAGTGTAGTATAGGGTAGTATAGTGTGGTATAGTGTAGTATAGTGTGGTATAGTGTGGTATAGTGTCATATAGTGTGGTGTAGTGTGGTATAGTGTGGTATAGTGTTGTATAGTGTGGTATAGTGTGGTATAGTTTGGTATAGTGTGGTATAGTGTCATATAGTGTGGTGTAGTGTGGTATAGTGTGGTATAGTGTAGTATAGTGTGGTGTAGTGTGGTATAGTGTCATATAGTGTGGTATAGTGTGGTATAGTGTAGTATAGTGTGGTATAGTGTGGTGTAGTGTGGTATAGTGTCATATAGTGTGGTATAGTGTGGTATAGTGTAGTATAGTGTGGTATAGTGTGGTATAGTGTAGTATAGTGTGGTATAGTGTGGTATAGTGTTGTATAGTGTGGTGTAGTGGAGTGGAGTGTCCATGGTTGTGGTACAAGGCCTAGATCAATGAATAAAGTGGTTGACCCCAGGTTGACCCCAGGTTGAGTTAGAGGGTAGGATATAGTACACAGGTAATTGTGAAGCTGTGGACTTCCTGTCCTATAGTCCTTACACTGTAGTCCTATATACTTAGTCCTGATGTCAGGTACTTAGAAAATATACATACATTTACCCTGAATATGAAAGCATATTTTTATTAACAGCTACTTTGTATCCTTTGAAATGTGCAATATGTTGTTCCTTGAAAGAGTAAATTAATGTCTGCAAAATCAAACTCTTTCAAAAACTCTCTCAAAGACTCTCAGAGTTTTTCATGAAACTCAAAGACTAATGCATTTCCTATATAATTCATGTCATTCCTGTAAACAGTCAAAGACTTTAACTTGGCCTTTTTACGTTAAAGTTTTATGAAAGACATTCTTCGTACATGCTTATCAAGAACTGCACTCGTCTTATAACGTTCTTTCACAGTTGTTCTCGGAGCTGGAAGCCCAATCTGAGCCCATTTCATTTTAATGAAATTTTGCTCACAATATCTACAGTCTACTTTTCCAAAGCTATTTAGCGCCAACACTCAGGACATACAATAATAGACCTGAAGAACTCAGCGTAAAGTACATGTATAAAAGGCAGATGGTTATTAGTTCTCTGATGGACTCTCTGATGGACTCACAGGCAGTATAATCAAAGGCTATCATTAATGCTTTGTTAGTGTAGCTAGATCTATAATTTCTCTCTCTCTCTTTTACTCTCTCCCTCGCTGAGGAAAAACTCTCTCTCTCTCTCCCTCTCTCTCTCTCTCTCTCTCTCTCTCTCTCTCTCTCTCTCTCTCTCTCTCTCTCTCTCTCTCTCTCTCTCTCTCTCTCTCTGTGAGGGCTGTCAGCGACCCAGAGGATTTGGTGATCTCGCTCTATGAGGCCGACGTGAGAAGGGTCTTTAATCAGGTCAACAACCGCAAGGCCGCGGGCCCCATAGGTATTCCAGGGTGTGTTCTCAGCGCATGCGCAGAACAGCTGGCAGGCACATTCACTGTAATGTTCAACCTCTCCTTGTCCCAGTCTGTAATCCCCACATATTTTAAGATGACCACAATCATTACTGTTCCTAAGAATTCATGCCACAATGACTCTCACCCTGTAGCACTCACTTCTGTAATCATGAAGTGCTTTCAGAGGCTGGTTATGGCACACATTAACTCCACCATCCCAGACACCCTAGACCCACTCCAATTTGCATACCGCCCCAACAGATCCATAGACGACGCAATCTCAATTGCTCTCCACACTGCCCTCACCCACATAGATAAGAGGAATACCTATGTGAGAATGCTGTTCATTGACTACAGCTCAGCATTCAACACCATTGTCCCCTCCAAGCTCGTCACCAAAGTTAGAACTCTGGTTCTGAACACCTCCCTCTGCAACTGGATCCTGGACTTCCTGATGGGCCGGCCCCAGGTGGTGAGGGTAGGCAACATCACCTCCGCCACGCTGACCCTCAACACAGGGGCCCCACAGGGGTGTGTGCTTAGTCCCCTCCTGTACTCCCTGTTCACCCACGACTGCGTGGCCATGCACGACTCCAACACCATTATCAAGTTCGCTGATAACACGACTGTGGTAGGCCTGATCACCGGCGACGATGAGTCAGCCTACAGGGAGGAGGTCAGTGACCTGGCAGTGTGGGGCCGGAGCAACAACCTCTCCCTCAACGTCAGCAAGACTCCAACCACCCAAGCCATAGACTATTTTCTCTGCTGCCGCACGGCAAGAGGTACCAGTGCATCAAGGCTGACACCAACAGGCTCTCTCTCTCTTTCTCTCTCTCTCCTTCTTTTGCCCTCTCCCTCTCTAATTTGTTCTTAATGCTGTGCTGGCAGGCAACGTCTTTCTCAGTAAAATTATGTCACTTCATTACTCCCATCACAGTGGCAGAGAGAGAGCTAAATATACCCTAGCCGCTAATGCTAGGCCAATGCAAGCCACCCACTGTCATTAGCCCAGGCATTGTCCAAACGTACAGCTAACATCTGTTAGCTAGCGATTACAACATCTCTCATCTAATTTCTCATGTGTGATGTCTTGGGAAAGGACATGTGTTACAGAGAAAAGAGGCATGTTGGGTATAAATTAAGAATTTATTTCCAAAACGCTAGAGTTAGGGTTGAACAGGGATGTGGAGATAAAGCTAGGGTTAGGGTTAGGTTTGAACAGGGATGTGGAGATAAAGCTAGGGTTAGGGTTGAACAGGGATGTGGAGATAAAGCTAGGGTTAGGGTTGAACAGGGATGTGGAGATAAAGCTAGGGTTAGGGTTGAACAGGGATGTGGAGATAAAGCTAGGGTTAGGGTTGAACAGGGATGTGGAGATAAAGCTAGGGTTAGGGTTGAACAGGGATGTGGAGATAAAGCTAGGGTTAGGGTTGAACAGGGATGTGGAGATAAAGCTAGGGTTAGGGGTTGAACAGGAATGTGGAGATAAAGCTAGGGTTAGGGTTGAACAGGGATGTGGAGATAAAGCTAGGGTTAGGGTTGAACAGGGATGTGGAGATAAAGCTAGGGTTAGGGTTGAACAGGGATGTGGAGATAAAGCTAGGGTTAGGGTTGAACAGGGATGTGGAGATAAAGCTAGGGTTAGGGTTGAACAGGAATGTGGAGATAAAGCTAGGGTTAGGGTTGAACAGGGATGTGGAGATAAAGCTAGGGTTATGGTTGAACAGGGATGTGGAGATAAAGCTAGGGTTAGGGTTGAACAGGGATGTGGAGATAAAGCTAGGGTTAGGGTTGAACAGGGATGTGGAGATAAAGCTAGGGTTAGGGTTAGGGTTGTATTGAGACTAAGGTTGAGATCTGCATCTACTGAAGCTAGACAGACTTTTGTTGCTGTTCTTTAACAACAGTAGACATATCTACTGACCAGGCTAGATTTGCCATTTGGCAGTCTGCCACTGTCCCTTAAAACTATACCTGTTGTCTGGTTCAATGGCCATAACAGATACACAAATATTATACAGTACAAGACTAATTAAATACATTTCCTTATAACAAAAGGAAGGCGATGTGGAAGGAAGCAGACTATTGAGATGTAGGGGTGGTTCTGGGCATGCCCAGTAGAGCAGCGTTGAATAATGTCATGTGCCAAAGGGCTCTTCCACTAGAGAGCCATGGAACCCTGTGACATCATCCACATGACCACTCTGCTGAATTCTATTTCACTACTGCTGCTGTGGATGGGTTTGTGTGGTGGGGGTGGGGGCACTAGTGAGTGTGTGTTCACAGGCCTACGTGCGCACGTCTTCTCATGTATGTACATGTTCTTGTGTGTGATTGAGAGTGAATGACTCCAAAGTCCATGTTTTTATTGCTTCAGCGCATGGCTACATCCTCCCTCAACATGCCCCATCACACAGGAAGGGTATTGAGATAAGCCCCATACAATAGAAACAGGAAGAGAAGTGCCGCCATAACCAGTTCAGAGAGCCCATTGATTTATAGTGGAGGGAGTAGGTTAACCTGGGTATAAGGCTGGAGCCAGAGGGACCAATCTAATACGGAGGTAGAGAATGCTGTGTGTTAAGAATAATGGTGCTGCTACTTTAATAACATATAGAGGGATATCTTGGAGAGAGAGAGGGAGACAAAGAGAGAGAGAGAGAGAGAGAGAGAGAGAGAGAGAGAGAGAGAGAGAGAGAGAGAGAGAGAGAGAGAGAGAGGGGGGGAGGGAGGGAGCGGGAGAGAGGGAGAGAGAGAGAGAGAGAGAGAAAGAGAGGGAAGGAGAGGGAGAAGGAGAGGGAGAAGGTGAGGAAGAGAGAGAGAGGGAGGGGGGAGAGAGAAAGAGAGAGAAAGGGGGTGGCTGCAGCTCTTTTTCTTTTTTCTCTCTCTCTTCTCTCTCTCTTCTCTCTCTCTTTCCCCCCTCTCTCCTGGGCCACTCTGGGGAGGAGAAACCACATTAGAAAACTCCTTCAGGCAGAGATTAGCATCTCCAGTCGCTAACGCTCACTGCTAATGCTCCAGAGAGGCTGGGGGCACGGGTGGGTGGTCACTAGATGGCCATGCTGGAAAGGACCATATTGTCATCAGAACTTATGAGCAACTATGTGGAGTAGGGGTTAGGGTTAGGGTGGTGGTTGTGGTTGAGACTAGGGTTAGGGTTGAACAGGGATGTGGACATGAAGCTAGGGTTAGGGTCGTGGTTGTGGTTGAGTCTAGGGTTAGGGTTGAACCGGGATGTGGACATGAAGCTAGTGTGGTGTTTGTGGTTGAGTCTAGGGTTAGGGTTGAACTGGGATGTGGACATGAAGCTAGGGTGGTGTTTGTGGTTGAGACTAGGGTTAGGGTTGAACAGGGAAGGGGACATGAAGCTAGGGTCGTGGTTGTGGTTGAGACTAGGGTTAGGGTTGAACAGGGATGTGGACATGAAGCTAGGGTTAGGGTCGTGGTTGTGGTTGAGGCTAGGGTTAGGGTTGAACAGGGATGTGGACATGAAGCTAGGGTTAGGGTCGTGGTTGTGGTTGAGGCTAGGGTTAGGGTTGAACAGGGATGTGGACATGAAGCTAGGGTTAGGGTCGTGGTTGTGGTTGAGGCTAGGGTTAGGGTTGAACAGGGATGTGGACATGAAGCTAGGGTTAGGGTCGTGGTTGTGGTTGAGGCTAGGGTTAGGGTTGAACAGGGATGTGGACATGAAGCTAGGGTTAGGGTCGTGGTTGTGGTTGAGGCTAGGGTTAGGGTTGAACAGGGATGTGGACATGAAGCTAGGGTTAGGGTCGTGGTTGTGGTTGAGGCTAGGGTTAGGGTTGAACAGGGATGTGGACATGAAGCTAGGGTGGTGTTTGTGGTTGAGGCTAGGGTTAGGGTTGAACAAGGATGTGGACATGAAGCTAGGGTTAGGGTTCTGGTTGTGGTTGAGGGTTAGATTGAACAGGGATGTGGACATGAAACTAGGGTTAGAGGTAAGGGTTGAGGTTTGAAGGCACAGTTAGTCTGTCATCTCTAGCATGGCCAGATAGTGGTTATCTGGTTAAATGGTTACCCGGACAGTCTGCATTGACCCTATCTTGCACTGACTCTATGAACACTCACAAAGCTATGTATACACTGCATATACGGTACACTCTCTCACACACACTGTCACTCTCACACAAAACCCACACACATTCACATACAATACATACACACACACACATAACACACACACGCATACTGACACAACACACACACACACACACATCCTGTACACACTCATCATATGCTGCTGCTCTGTTCTTTATTTTACTCTTATTATTATCTATCCTGATGCCTAGTCACTTTACCCTGCCTTCATGTACATATCTACCTCAAATACCTTATTATTATCTATCCTGATGCCTAGTCACTTTACCCTGCCTTCATGTACATATCTACCTCAAATACCTTATTATTATCTATCCTGATGCCTAGTCACTTTACCCTGCCTTCATGTACATATATACCTCAAATACCTTATTATTATCTATTCTGATGCCTAGTCACTTTACCCTGCCTTCATGTACATATCTACCTCAAATACCTTATTATTATCTATCCTGATGCCTAGTCACTTTACCCTGCCTTCATGTACATATCTACCTCAAATACCTTATTATTATCTATCCTGATGCCTAGTCACTTTACCCTGCCTTCATGTACATATCTACCTCAAATACCTCTGCACATTGATCTGGCTCTGGTGCTCCCTGTATATAGCTTCATTCATTATTTACTCTGCATTGTTGGGAAGGGCTCGTAAGCAAGCATTTCACGGTAATGTCTACACCCGTTGTTTTCGGCGCATGTGAAATGTAACATTTGATTTGATTTGATTTGGCATTCCATCCTTTCAAACATTGTCATGAATGAAAGAGAGACGTGCATTTCCTGTGCATTAGATTGTGAGACAGCCAGAGCAGGAAGTTATCTGTTATCTAATGGAAGTGGTCAGTACTGGCTGGGACAAAGCCCTGCGGCCACAGTGTTTCAGAGAAACCAATGGATCTATGATGGATCTGTCTGTTCAGGCCTCCCTGGAAAACAGTGGCAATTGTTTTGTTTTTGTTGTCACAGACATATCTCAACATAAACTGTTCAGAGGGGACTGTGTGAATCAGGCCTTGATGGTCGAATTGCTGCAAAGAAACCACTACTAAAGGACACCAATAAGAAGAAGACACCTGCTTGGGCCAAGAAACACGAACAATGGACATTAGACCGGTGGAAATGTGTCCTTTAGTCTGGAGTCCAAATTTGAGATTTTTGGTTCAAACCGCTGTGTCTTTGTGAGACGCGATGTGGGTGAACGGATGATCTCTGCATGTGTAGTTCCCACCGTAAAGCAAAGAGGAGGAGGTGTGATGGTGTGGGGGTGCTTTGCTGGTGACACTGTCTGTGATTTATTTAGAATTCAAGGCACACTTAACCAGCATGGCTACCACAGCATTCTGTAGCGATACGCCATCCCATCTGGTTTGGGCTTAGTGGGACTATCATTTGTTTTTCAACAGGACAGTGACCCAACACACCTCTAGGCTGTGTAAGGGCTATTATACCAAGAAGGAGAGTGATGGAGTGCTGCATCAGATGACCTTGCCTCCACAATCCCCCGACCTCAACCCAATTGAGATGGTTTGGGATGAGTCAGACGGCAGAGTGAAGGAAAAGCAGCCAACAAGTGCTCAGCATATGTGGGAACTCTTTCAAAACTGTTGGAAAATCATTCCAGGTGAAGCTGGTTGATGGAATGCCAAGAGTGTGCAAAGCTGTCATCAAGGCAAAATGTGGCTATTTGAAGAATGTCAAATATAAAATATATTTTGATTTGTTTAACACTTTTCTGGTTACTACATGATTCCATCTGTATTATTTCATAGTTTTGATGTCTTCACTATTATTCTACAATGTGGAAAATAGTAAAAATAAAGAAATACCGTTGTGATTAGGTGTGTCCAAACTTTTACAAGAGTTCTATTTTGTTTGTTTTTACTCCTGAACTTCCTCTACCCTCAACCTCTCCGATCATTTTCATGATGTCCATCCGGTTTGCTTCTATGTGCCTTATCTTTCAAACTGTGCTCTTTCACAAAAGTTCTTAAATTATAACCTATATACGTATTATGGACACAGTATGTTTTACATTAGTTATCTTGTTGTTATTAGTCCCAACCTTCAGCTCCATTCAACACCACCCATCTATCTCTTAACACCATCCATATAGGATTTCTATTTGTCATATACAGTGGGGAAAAAAAGTATTTAGTCAGCCACCAATTGTGCAAGTTCTCCCACTTAAAAAGATGAGAGAGGCCTGTAATTTTCATCATAGGTACACGTCAACTATGACAGACAAATTGAGAAAAAAAATTCCAGAAAATCACATTGTAGGATTTTTAATGAATTTATTTGCAAATTATGGTGGAAAATAAGTATTTGGTCACCTACAAACAAGCAAGATTTCTGGCTCTCACAGACCTGTAACTTCTTCTTTAAGAGGCTCATCTGTCCTCCACTCGTTACCTGTATTAATGGCACCTGTTTGAACTTGTTATCAGTATAAAAGACACCTGTCCACAACCTCAAACAGTCACACTCCAAACTCCACTATGGCCAAGACCAAAGAGCTGTCAAAGGACACCAGAAACAAAATTGTAGACCTGCACCAGGCTGGGAAGACTGAATCTGCAATAGGTAAGCAGCTTGGTTTTAAGAAATCAACTGTGGGAGCAATTATTAGGAAATGGAAGACATACAAGACCACTGATAATCTCCCTCGATCTGGGGCTCCACGCAACATCTTACCACGTGGGGTCAAAATGATCACAAGAACGGTGAGCAAAATCCCAGAACCACACGTGGGGACCTAGTGAATGACCTACAGAGAGCTGGGACCAAAGTAACAAAGCCTACCATCAGTAACACATTACGCCGCCAGGAACTCAAATCCTGCAGTGCCAGACGTGTCCCCCTGCTTAAGCCAGTACATGTCCAGGCCCGTCTGAAGTTTGCTAGAGTGCATTTGGATGATCCAGAAGAGGATTGGGAGAATGTCATATGGTCAAATGAAACCAAAATAGAACTTTTTGGTCAAAACTCAAAGAATGCTGAGTTGCATCCAAAGAACACCATACCTACTGTGAAGCATGGGGGTGGAAACATCATGCTTTGGGGCTGTTTTTCTGCAAAGGGACCAGGACGACTGATCCATGTAAAGGAAAGAATGAATGGGGCCATGTATCGTGAGATTTTGAGTGAAAACCTCCTTCCATCAGCAAGGGCATTGAAGATGAAACGTGGCTGGGTCTTTCAGCATGACAATGATCCCAAACACACCGCCCGGGCAACGAAGGAGTGGCTTCGTAAGAAGCATTTCAAGGTCCTGAAGTGGCCTAGCCAGTCTCCAGATCTCAACCCCATAGAAAATCTTTGGAGGGAGTTGAAAGTCCGTGTTGCCCAGCGACAGCCCCAAAACATCACTGCTCTAGAGGAGATCTGCATGGAGGAATGGGCCAAAAAACCAGCAACAGTGTGTGAAAACCTTGTGAAGACTTACAGAAAACGTTTGACCTGTGTCATTGCCAACAAAGGGTATATAACAAAGTATTGAGAAACTTTTGTTATTGACCAAATACTTATTTTCCACCATCATTTGCAAATAAATTCATAAAAAATCCTACAATGTGATTTTCTGGAAAATTTTTTCTAATTTTGTCTGTCATAGTTGACGTGTACCTATGATGAAAATTACAGGCCTCTCTCATCTTTTTAAGTGGGAGAACTTGCACAATTGGTGGCTGACTAAATACTTTTTTTCCCCACTGTATTTTCCAACTGTGATGTTTCACAAAAGTTCTGAACATTTCTATTCTCATTGTTTCTACAGATTGTAAATTGAAAATAAACATTTTTGTTAAAGGTATTATTATATTATTGATCGATTGACTATGACTTTTCAGATCACCCAGTAGGGCTATCTGCAGGGTTAGCTCCAGGTAAATTTTGCAATTCTTCAGCTATTCCTGGACCTGTGACCAAAAACAAGCTACAAATGGACAGTGGCAATTGTTACTGAGTGACAGACATGGCCAATACTGGTCCTACACTGGTTTTCAGCACGCACGCGCACACACACACCTTTACATAATGCACCAGCCTCTCCTCCTCGTTGACTTTGTAGGTCTTGACTCCATATTCTTTAGCCAATCGGAGGATCCGATTCTGAGTTGGCCCGACGTAGGCCCCACCCAGGTCAACATACTTAGTCTGCTCATTCTGGAGAGAGAAGGAGAGAGAGAGAGAGCATCAGACAAGCAGTGGACAATCCTAATCCCAGAGGTCAATTGTGTTTTAATCTATAACCAAATCAGTTGCTTAAAAATGATTACACTATAAACAACATGTAAAGCTGATTCTTATAGGGATTACACATTGACTGGCCTTTGACTGGCCTTTGGTCTGACATAGGTCTTACCCGTACGGTGAAGGTCCGTCCACCAACCCGATCTCTAGCTTCCAGAACCACAGGACTCAGACCTTTCTCCTTCAACAGCTTAGCTGCACTCAGCCCTGAGAGAGAGACAGAGAGAGAGAGAGAGAGAGAGAGAGAGAGAGAGAGAGAGAGAGAGAGAGAGAGAGAGAGAGAGAGAGAGAGAGAGAGAGACAGACAGAGAGAAAGGGAGAGAGAGAGTTAATATTTATTGTTTATTTCACTTTTGTTTACTATCTATTTCACTTGCTTTGGCAATGTTAACATACATTTCCCATGCCAATAAAGCCCTTAAATTGAATTGAGAGAGAGAGAGAGAGAAAGAGAGAGAGAGAGAGAGAGAGAGAGAGAGAGGTAAGTGTAAACATGATAATGATTTATGATGAAACAATCCAAGTAAATAATCCAACTATCCCCTCTTTAAACACCCGTCTACCGTTTTTTTTGTTAATTCTTTCCAATGTGTCAAGTAATTCTCTTTTTGTTTTCTCATGATTTGGTTGGGTCTAATTGTGTTGTTGTTGGTGTCCTGGGGCTCTGTGGGTCTGTTTGTGTTCGTGAACAGAGCCCCAGGACCAGCTTACTTAGGGGACTCTTCTCCAAGTTCATCTTTCTGTAGGTGATGGCTTTTTTTATTTTTATTACATTTAGCAGACGCTCTTATCCAGAGCGACTTACAGGAGCAATTAGGGTTAAGTGCCTTGCTCAAGGGCACATCGACAGATTTTTAGATTAGAACCAGCGACCTTTCGGCTTTGTTATGGAAGGTTTGGGAATCGCTTCCTTTTAAGTGGTTATAGAATTTAACGGCTCTTTTCTGGATTTTTATAATTACGGGTATCGGCCTAATTCTGCTCTGCATGCATTATTTCATGTTTTTCGTTGTACACTGAGGATATTTTAGCAAAATTCTGCATGCAGAGTCTCAATTTGGTGTTTGTCCCATTTTGTGAATTCTTGTTTGGTGAGCGGACCCCAGACCTCACAACCATAAAGGGCAATGGGTTCTACAGTGGGGAGAACAAGTATTTGATACACTGCAGATTTTGCAGGTTTTCCTACTTACAAAGCATGTAGAGGTCTGTAATTTTTATCATAGGTACACTTCAACTGTGAGAGACAGAATCTAAAACACAAATCCAGAAAATCACATTTTATGATCTTTAAGTCATTAATTTGCATTTTATTGCATGACATAAGTATTTGATCAAATCAAATCAAATCAAATTGTATTGGTCACATGCGCCGAATACAACAGGTGCAGACATTACAGTGAAATGCTTACTTACAGCCCTTAACCAACAGTGCATTTATTTTAAACAAAAAAAGTAAGAATAAAACAACAACAAAAAAAGTGTTGAGAAAGAAAGAGCAGAAGTAAAATAAAGTGACAGTAGGGAGGCTATATATACAGGGGGGTACCGTTGCAGAGTCAATGTGCGGGGGCACCGGCTAGTTGAGGTAGTTGAGGTAATATGTACATGTGGGTAGAGTTAAAGTGACTATGCATAAATACTTAACAGAGTAGCAGCAGCGTAAAAAGGATGGGGTGGGGGGGCAGTGCAAATAGTCCGGGTAGCCATGATTAGCTGTTCAGGAGTCTTATGGCTTGGGGGTAGAAGCTGTTGAGAAGTCTTTTGGACCTAGACTTGGCACTCCGGTACCGCTTGCCGTGCGTTAGCAGAGAGAACAGTCTATGACTAGGGTGGCTGGAGTCTTTGACAATTTTGAGGGCCTTCCTCTGACACCGCCTGGTATAGAGGTCCTGGATGGCAGGAAGCTTTGCCCCAGTGATGTACTGGGCCGTACGCACTACCCTCTGTAGTGCCTTGCGGTCGGAGGCCAAGCAGTTGCCATACCAGGCGGTGATGCAACCAGTCAGGATGCTCTCGATGGTGCAGCTGTAGAATTTTTTGAGGATCTGAGGACTGGATCTGATCACCTACCAACCAGTAAGAATTCCGGCTCTCACAGACCTGTTAGTTTTTCGTTAAGAAGCCCTCCTGTTCTCCACTCATTACCTGTATTAACTGCACCTGTTTGAACTCGTTACCTGTATAAAAGACACCTGTCCACACACTCAATCAAACAGACTCCAACCTCTCCACAATGGCCAAGACCAGAGAGCTGTGTAAGGACATCAGGGATAAAATTGTAGACCTGCACAAGGCTGGGATGGGCTACAGGACAATAGGCAAGCAGCTTGGTGAGAAGGCAACAACTGTTGGCGCAATTATTAGAAAATGGAAGAAGTTCAAGATGACGGTCAATCACCCTCGGTCTGGGGCTCCATGCAAGATCTCACCTCGTGGGGCATCAATGATTATGAGGATGGTGAGGGATCAGCCCAGAACTACACGGCAGGACCTGGTCAATGACCTGAAGAGAGCTGGGACCACAGTCTCAAAGAAAACCATTAGTAACACACTACGCCATCATGGATTAAAAGCCTGCAGCGCACGCAAGGTCCCCCTGCTCATGCCAGCGCATGTCCAGGCCCGTCTGAAGTTTGCCAATGACCATCTGGATGATCCAGAGGAGGAATGGGAGAAGGTCATGTGGTCTGATGAGACAAAAATAGAGCTTTTTGGTCTAAACTCCACTCGCCGTGTTTGGAGGAAGAAGAAGGATGAGTACAACCCCAAGAACACCATCCCAACCATAAAGCATGGAGGTGGAAACATCATTCTTTGGGGATGCTTTTCTGCAAAGGGGACAGGACGACTGCACCGTATTGAGGGGAGGATGGATGGGGCCATGTATCGCGAGATCTTGGCCAACAACCTCCTTCCCTCAGTAAGAGCATTGAAGATGGGTCGTGGCTGGGTCTTCCAGCATGACAACGACCCAAAACACAGAGCCAGGGCAACTAAGGAGTGGCTCCGTAAAAAGCATCTCAAGGTCCTGGAGTGGCCTAGCCAGTCTCCAGACCTGAACCCAATAGAAAATCTTTGGAGGGAGCTGAAAGCCCAGTGACAGCCCCGAAACCTGAAAGATCTGGAGAAGGTCTGTATGGAGGAGTGGGCCAAAATCCCTGCTGCAGTGTGTGCAAACCTGGTCAAGACCTACAGGAAACGTATGATCTCTGTAATTGCAAACAAAGGTTTCTGTGCCAAATATTAAGTTCTGCTTTTCTGATGTATCAAATCCTTATGTCATGCAATAAAATGCAAATTAATTACTTAAGAATCATACAATGTGATTTTCTGGATTTTTTAGATTCCGTCTCTCACAGTTGAAGTGTACCTATGATAAAAATTACAGACCTCTACATGCTTTGTAAGTAGGAAAACCTGCAAAATCGGCAGTGTATCAAATACTTGTTCTCCCCACTGTATAACTGATTAAAGTATCTTTAGCCAGATCCTAATTGGTATGTCAAATTTTATGTTCCTTTTGATGGCATAGAAGGCCCTTCTTGCCTTGTCGCTCAGATCGTTCACAGCTTTGTGGAAGTTACCTGTGGCGCTAATGTTTAGGCCGAGGTATGTATGGTTTTTTGTGTGCTCTAGGGCAACGGTGTCTAGATGGAATTTGTATTTGTGGTCCTGGCAACTGGACCTTTTTTGGAACACCATTATTTTTGTCTTACTGAGATTTACTGTCAGGGCCCAGGTCTGACAGAATCTGTGCAGAAGATCTAGGTGCTGCTGTAGGCCCTCCTTGGTTGAAAACAGAAGCACCAGATCATCAGCAAACAGTAGACATTTGACTTCAGATTCTAGTAGGGTGAGGCCGGGTGCTGCAGACTGTTCTAGTGCCCTCGCCAATTCGTTGATATATATATATATGGAACAGGGTGGGGCTTAAACTGCATTCCTGTCTCACCCCATGGCTCTGTGGAAAGAAATGTGTGTGTTTTTTGCCAATTTTAACCGCACACTTGTTGTTTGTGTACATGGATTTTATAATGTCGTATGTTTTCCCCCAACACCACTTTCCATCAATTTGTATAGCAGACCCTCATGCCAAATTGAGTCAAAAGCTTTTTTGAAATCAACAAAACATGAGAAAACTTTGCCTTTGTTTTGTTTTGTTTGTTTGTCAATTAGGGTGTGCAGAGTGAATACGTCTCTCTCTCTCTCTCTCTCTCGCTCTCTCTCTCTCTCTCTCTCTCTCTCTCTCTCTCTCTCTCTCTCTCTCTCTCTCTCTCTCTCTCTCTCTCTCTCTCTCTCTCTCTCTCTCTCTCTCTCTCTCTCTCTCTCTCTCTCTCTCTCTCTCTCTCTCTCTCTCTCTCTCTCTCTCAATTCAATTCAATTCAATTCAATTTAAAGGCTTTATTGTCATGGGACATGTATGCTAACATTGCCAAAGCAAGTGAAGTAGATAATAAACAAAAGTGAAATAAACAATAAATATTAACAGTAAACATTATACTCAGAAGTTCCAAAAGAATAAAGACATTTCAGATGTCATATTATGTATATATACAGTGTTGTAACAATGTGCAAATAGTTAAAGTACAAATGAGAAAATAAATAAACATAAATATGGGTTGTATTTACAATGGTGTTTGTTCTTCACTGGTTGCCCTTTTCTTGTGGCAACAGGTCACAAATCCTGCTGCTGTGATGGCACACTGTGGTATATCACCCAGTAGATAAGGGAGTTTATCAATAGCAAGGCTATGCTCACTGAGCCTGTACATAGCTAAAGCTTTCCTTAATTTTGGGTCAGTCACAGTGATCAGGTATTCTGCCACTGTGTACTCTCTGTTTAGAGCCAAATAGCATTCTAGTTTGCTCTGTTTTTTTTGTTAATTCTTTCCAATGTGTCAAGTAACTCTCTTTTTGTTTTCTCATGATTTGGTTGGGTCTAATTGTGTTGTTGTCCTGGGGCTCTGTGCGGTCTGTTTGTGTTTGTGAACAGAGCCCCAGGACCAGTTGGCTTTGTTATGGAAGGTTTGGGAATCGCTTCCTTTTAAGTGGTTATATAATTTAACGGCTCATTTAGCCAATGGCTGCCTGTCACATTGACTTCAGACCTGTTTGTTATTGCAGTGTGAGTGGATGATATTTTTTTTTACAGTTACCATAGTGACTAAGGCCATCTCTGTCTATAGTGTGATTCAATATAGTGTGATTCAATAAGACATCACATTTCACACGTGTAATTACAGTTGAAGCCAGGCGAGGTCACAAAGGTGCACACACACACATGCACACACACACGCACACACACACACACACACACACACACACACACACACACACACAAATACACACATACACACACACTTGGAGGATTAGGCACAATGGATCCTCTGGCCTTTGTCAGTCAAGCAGGCATTCAGACAGAAGACACACAGGCAGCAATGTCCCAGAGAGAGAGAACAATAGAGAGAGAAAGGTAGAGAGGGGGAGAGGGAAAGGAGGGGAGAGAGAGAGAGAGAGAGAGAGGGGGAGAGGGAAAGGAGGGGAGAGAGAGAGAGAGAGAGGGGGGGAGAGGGAAAGGAGGGGAGAGAGAGAGAGAGGGGGGAGAGGAAGAGGGGGGACAGAGACATAGGGACAGAGACAGAGGGACAGAGGGACAGAAGGACAGAGAGAGAGAGATGAGAGATGGATTTGATAAAGAAATACATACTGTATTCCTCTTCACAGTCCGTGTTGCAATCTCTCAACAGGTGCTCACATCTGTCTAAATGTTTTCATAGCCCCATCCCTCTCCAACCCTCCATCCATGTATCCCTCCATCTCTCCAGAGCTCTCTAAGTCTGGAAGGCTACCAGGGTTTATATTGGTTTAAGCATACTTTTTACTATTTCCAAGCTTCTACATTGCCCCTATGCGCCACACACACACACACACACACACACACACACACACACACACACACACACACACACACACACACACACACACACACACACACACACACACACACACACAATCACTCTGGGGAGTACTACTTCTTTTAAGTAAATTGATGCTATTAGGTGTTCTCTATCCAAAGGTCAGACAAGCTCAATTGTTCAAAACAAAAACAAGCTCTGACCATTTCACTTTGTTGTTTACGCCGACAGCGCTCTGGAAAAATAAGATAACTTCACTCTGAGTATTGCGTTGATAAAAAACCCATTTGGGGGTATTTTATTTTTCACAGAAGAAAATTCTGAATGTATAGTAAATCCTTCTTAACTTCAAAGGATTTCTTTGTTGCTCAGTTCCATTCGGGAGAGAGGTAATTTGTCTGAATGGGACAGACAACAATGATTTTGTGATAAAAGACATGAAATGAAATGAGCCACTCAGCATCAAAAAATATGGACCAATGCAGGTTGCCTGATGCCACATTCCAAGCTGGAAAGAGAAGAGAGAGAGAGAGAGAGAGAGAGAGAGAGAGAGAGAGAGAGAGAGAGAGAGAGAGAGAGAGAGAGAGAGAGAGAGAGAGAGAGAGAGAGAGAGAGAGAGAGAGAGAGAGAGAGAGAGAGAGAGAGAGAGAGAGAGAGAGAGAGAGAGAGAGAGAGAGAGAGAGAGAGAGAGAGAGAGAGAGAGAGAGAGAGAGAGAGAGAGAGAGAGAGAGAGCAAGAGAGAGGTAGAGGGAGAGAGAGAGAGAGAGAGAGCAAGATAGAGGTAGAGGGAGAGAGAGAGAGAGAGAGAGAGAGAGAGCAAAAGAGAGAGAGAGAGAGAGAGAGAGAGAGAGAGAGAGAGCAAAAGAGAGAGAGAGAGAGAGAGAGAGAGAGCAAAAGAGAGAGAGAGAGAGAGAGAGAGAGAGAGCAAGAGAGAGAGAGAGACAAACACCATTGTAAATACAACCCATATTTATGTTTATTTATTTTCCCATTTGTACTTTAACTATTTGCACATTGTTACACTGTATATATACATAATATGACATTTGAAACGTCTTTATTCTTTTGGAACTTCTGAGTGTAATGTTTACTGTTAATATTTATTGTTTATTTCACTTTTCTTTACTATCTACTTCACTTGCTTTGGCAATGTTAACATATTTTTCCCATGCCAATAAAGCCCTTAAATTGAATTTAATTGAATTGAGAGAGAGACAGAGAGAGAGATAGAGAGAGAGAGAGAGAGAGAGAGAGAGAGAGAGAGAGAGAGAGAGAGAGAGAGAGAGAGAGATAAAAGAGGCTGGGAGAAGCAGATTCTCTGAAAGAGGCTTTTACATTCAATGGCTTTTACTTGGAAGTAGAGACATTGATTCCATAAAATATACTAAAAAATATACTGAACAAAAATATAAACGCAACATGTCAAATGTTGGTTCCATATTTCATGAGCTGAAATAAAAGATCCCAGAAATATTCCATACGCACAAAAAGCTTATTTCTCTCAAATGTTGTGCAGAAATTTGTTTACATCCCGGTTAGTGAGCATTTCTCCTTTGCCAAGATAATCCATCCACCTGACACGTGTATATCAAGAAGCTGATTAAACAGCATGATCATTACACAGGTGCACCTTGTGCTGGGGACAATAAAAGGCCACTTTAAAATGTGCAGTTTTGTCACACAACACAATGCCACAGATGTCTCAAGTTTTGAGGGAGAAGGCAATTGGCATGCTGACTGCAGGAATGTCCACCTGAGCTGTTGCTAGATAATGTAATGTTCATTTGTCTTCCATAAGCCGCCTCCAACGTCATTTTAGAGAATTTGGCAGTATGTCCAACAGGCCTCACAACCGCAGACCACATGTAACCACGCCAGCCCAGGACCTCCACATCCGGCTTCTTCACCTGCGGGATCGTCTGAGACCAGACACCTGGATAGCTGATGAAACTGAGGAGTATTTCTGTCTGTAATAAAACCCTTTTGAGGGAAAAACTCATTCTGATTAGCTGGGCCTGGCTCCCCAGTGGGTGGGCCTGGCTCCCAATTGGGTGGGCCTATGCCCTCCCAGGCCCACCCATGGCTTCGCCCCTGCCCAGTCATGTGAAATCCATAGATTAGGCCCTAATGAATGATTTCCTTATATGAACTGTAACTCAGTAAAATCGTTGAAATTGTTGCATGTTGCTTTTTATATTCATGCTCAGTATACAATGCAGTGATTACTGTATAGCTTAAAAGGAACAAGAGATACTATTTTGAAGTCCTGGAATAGGATAGGGTTATAGGGCTGGTGTTTGGAGTAGAACGTGGAGTGGTACTGGGTTGTTTAGTCTCTACTATGGAGTAAGGCATGGCGAATATGGCTGGGTGAACCTTGGAGAATATGGCTGGGTAAACCATGGAGAATATGGCTGGGTGAACCATGGAGAATATGGCTGGGTGAACCATGGAGAATATGGCTGGGTGAACCATGGAGAATATGGCTGGGTGAACCATGGAGAATATGGCTGGGTGAACCATGGAGAATATGGCTGGGTGAACCATGGAGAATATGACTGGGTGAACCATGGAGAATATGGCTGGGTGAACCATGGAGAATATGGCTGGGTGAACCATGGAGAATATGGCTGGGTGAACCATGGAGAATATGGCTGGGTGAACCATGGAGAATATGGCTGGGTGAACCATGGATAATATGGCTGGGTGAACCATGGAGAATATGGCTGGGTGAACCATGGAGAATATGGCTGGGTGAACCATGGAGAATATGGCTGGGTGAACCATGGAGAATGGCCCTAAAGGGATTACTACCATTGAGGAAAAGGTCAGCGAGTCCTTTGAATGAAACACTAGAAGATAATGACTACTCTGGGAGAATGAAGTTATCTGCCTCTCTCTCTCTCTCTCTCTCTCTCTCTCTCTCTCTCTCTCTCTCTCTCTCTCTCTCTCTCTCTCTCTCTCTCTCTCTCTCTCTCTCTCTCTCTCTCTCTCTCTCTCTCTCTCTCTCTCTCTCTCTCTCTCTCTCTCTCTCTCTCTCTCTCTCTCTCTCGATTGAATTTAAATTTAAGGGCTTTATTGGCATGGGAAACATATGTTTACATTGCCAAAGCAAGTGAAATAGATAATAAACAAAAGTGAAATAAACAATAAAAAAATTGACAGGAAACATTACACTCACAAAAGTTCCAAAATAATAAACACATGTCAAATGTCACATTATGTACAAAGGGAAAATAAATAAACATAAATATGGGTTGTATTTACAATGGTGTTTGTTCTTCACTGGTTGCCCTTTTCTTGTGGCAACAGGTCACAAATCTTGCTGCTGTGATGGCACACTGTGGTATTTCACCCAATAATTTTGTAATTCTTTGTGGGTCTCTGTAATCTGAGGGAAATATGTGTCTCTAATATGGTCATACATTTGACAGGAGGTTAGGAAGTGCAGCTCAGTTTCCACCTCATTTTGTGGGCAGTGTGCAGATAGCCTTTCTTCTCTTGAGAACCAAGTCTGCCTACGTCGGCCTTTCTCAATAGCAAGGCTATGCTCACTGAGTCTGTACATAGTCAAAGCTTTTTTTAATTTTGGTTCAGTCACAGTGGTCAGGTATTCTGTCACTGTGTACTCTCTGTTTAGGGCCAAATAGCATTCTAGTTTGCTCTGAATTTTTTGTTAATTCTTTCCAATGTGTCATGTAATTATCTTTTTGTTTTCTCATGATTTGGTTGGTTCTAATTGTGTTGCTGTCCTGGGGCTCTGTGGGGTCTGTTTGTGTTTGTGAACAGAGCCCCAGGACCAGCTTGCTTAGGGGACTCTTCTCCAGGTTCATCTCTCTGTAGTTGATGGCTTTGTTTGGGAATCGCTTCCTTTTAGGTGGTTATAGAATTTACTGATTCAAGTATTTCTCTCTCTCTCTCTCTCTCTCTCTCTCTCTCTCTCTCTCTCTCTCTCTCTCTCTCTCTCTCTCTCTCTCTCTCTCTCTCTCTCTCTCTCTCTCTCTCTCTCTCTCTCTCTCTCTCTCTCTCTCTCTCTCTCTCTCTCTCTCTCTATCTCTCTCTCTCTCTCTCTGTTTATTCTCATCTTTCCCATTGTTGTTCTCTATCTGTCTTTATCTCTCTCCGTATCTCCTTCTCTGTCTGTCTGTCCCCATCCAGCCTCTCCTCTCCTCTCCTCTCCTCTCCTCTCCCTCTCTCCTCTCCTCTCTCCTCTCCTCTCCTCTCCTCTCCTCTCCTCTCCTCCTCTCCTCTCCTCTCCTCTCCTCTCCTCTCCTCTCCTCTCCTCTCTCAGCACAGCACTTTGAGGCAGTAGCTGACCTAATTTTGTGGTGAATTCTCTTTAATGTTAGTAGAGAGACAAATCCAGACAGCTTTTTCTGCTCCCTCTGTCTGCATCTGTATAGCTACTGTTTGTCTGCCTTTTAAAAACCCAGCCTCCACAACTATCTGCTACCTATAGGGTGTCTACCAACTCTGCCAAGAGTGGGTGAAAATACGCTTTACTTCCTTATGTTATAAAAATACATTTTACTAAGACAAATAGGAATATTCATGTTCTGAATCATTCAGTGGGGGTTTTCTTTAACATTTTAACATTATATCAAAAAAGTTGGATTTCGTAACCTAATACATCCGATAATAAGCACCAAGCTGTGTTGCCATAGTGGTGCAGGTTTCTCATAACAACTTTTGAGGATTTGACTTTTTGTGATCGTCGTCTTACAAATTGTTTCCGCAAGTCGCAAAAAGCAAAATTAGCATGACACAAGCTGAGTTAAATGTAAAAGGCTTTGGAAATAAAAACTTGGTGTACGCTCAATGCTCTATTGACATTTGACAGAGATAAGGTTGTTATTGTGAGAAATCTTTGAAAAAGACGAAACATTTCGAATTAATATGAAAACTGATCCTAAAACATGAAAAATACTAAGCCATGTCTCAAAATCAATATTGTTTTATGTCCTGCGGAATTGAGAAGAATGATGACGAGTTCAAGGGAAAAGTGAGCCTGTCAGGTAGCCAGTAGAAAGATGACCAGTTCAAGGGGAAAGTGAGCCTGTCAGGTAGCCAGTAGAAAGAGGACCAGTTCAAGGGGAAAGTGAGCCTGTCAGGTAGCCAGTAGAAAGATGACCAGTTCAAGGGGAAAGTGAGCCTGTCAGGTAGCCAGTAGAAAGATGACCAGTTCAAGGGGAAAGTGAGCCTGTCAGGTAGCCAGTAGAAAGATGACCAGTTCAAGGGGGGGTGAGCCTGTCAGGTAGCCAGTAGAAAGATGACCAGTTCAAGGGGAAAGTGAGCCTGTCAGGTAGCCAGTAGAAAGATGACCAGTTCAAGGGGGAAAGTGAGCCTGTCAGGTAGCCAGTAGAAAGATGACCAGTTCAAGGGGGAAAGTGAGCCTGTCAGGTAGCCAGTAGAAAGATGACCAGTTCAAGGGGAAAGTGAGCCTGTCAGGTAGCCAGTAGAAAGATGACCAGTTCAAGGGGGAAAGTGAGCCTGTCAGGTAGCCAGTAGAAAGATGACCAGTTCAAGGGGAAAGTGAGCCTGTCAGGTAGCCAGTAGAAAGATGACCAGTTCAAGGGGGAAAGTGAGCCTGTCAGGTAGCCAGTAGAAAGATGACCAGTTCAAGGGGAAAGTGAGCCTGTCAGGTAGCCAGTAGAAAGATGACCAGTTCAAGGGGGAAAGTGAGCCTGTCAGGTAGCCAGTAGAAAGATGACCAGTTCAAGGGGAAAGTGAGCCTGTCAGGTAGCCAGTAGAAAGATGACCAGTTCAAGGGGGGGGGAGCCTGTCAGGTAGCCAGTAGAAAGATGACCAGTTCAAGGGGAAAGTGAGCCTGTCAGGTAGCCAGTAGAAAGATGACCAGTTCAAGGGGAAAGTGAGCCTGTCAGGTAGCCAGTAGAAAGATGACCAGTTCAAGGGGAAAGTGAGCCTGTCAGGTAACCAGTAGAAAGATGACCAGTTCAAGGGGAAAGTGAGCCTGTCAGGTAGCCAGTAGAAAGATGACCAGTTCAAGGGGGGGTGAGCCTGTCTGGCCTCCATTGATTTAGTCGCCCTAATTTTGACCTCCCTACAAGGGTAAAAACTCCAATAAGTTTTGAACGGATTATGATAGCGACATGAGGTTTGGACCATTGGTTTTCTTAGAGGATTATCTATACCAGGGTTGCCCAACCCTGTTCCTGGAGACCTACCCTCCTGTAGGTTTTTGCTCCAACCCCAGGTGTTACTAACCTGATTCATCCTATCAACCTGCTAATTATTAGAATCAGGTGTGCTAGATTAGGGTTGGAGCAAAAACCTACAGGACGGTAGCTCTCCAGGAACAGGGTTGGGCAGTCCTGATCTACACAATGAACATATTATCAAAAGACTCGTTTTTGATTGGACACCCTACTACCTAGAAACAACAACCAAAGAGGAGTACAATGGACTACAGAGATTGTATGATAAATACACAGTCACACGCACATACACACCACCAACACACGTACACACATGTGCGCACCCAAGAACTAAAACACAGGAGTGCACAGTCATCTCAGCGTTTAAACATGTAAGATCTTGGTTTACGAAACGTCCGCCCCATTCACAAACATATGCCTGTCTCATCTGACATCTACCAGGGTCAATACAAAACAGTGCTTATTACTGGGCAACAAGGTTGGGAGGACAGCCTCATTACCGTGACAACAGTAAATGTAGAGACGGAGCCACTTGGGTGGGTGTTTATGTGTGTGTGTGTTGGCAGGGGTCAATGTTTTCATTGTTGTCCGATTGCCTTGCCTCTACTATAAAGAGGACAAAAAACAGCTTACAGCCTGTCTTCCTTAGTAGGGGTGACATAAGCAGCTAATTTTACTACAGAGGAGCAACGCTATAAGACTAATATACAAGGAGTGTATTTTGTTCAATAGCTTACAAGCTGTCATGACAGTCCCAAGTGGTTGCATCGATAAGGAATTGATTGATTATAGTGTTTAAGGTTGTTGAAAGCAGACACATTCACAAAGTCTCAGAGTGCTGAAATACAGTAGGATCCGTTTTGTCTTTCAGATCATTTTGAATAAGATTTTATGGACAGGGGGAACCTGATCCTAGATCAGCACTCTTACTCTGAGATGCTGTTTGAACACAGGCCCAGGAGTCCAACTATGATCAGAAATGATCCCTAGTAATCTAACTGTAATACATGAGACTAACTTGGTACTAGATCTGACCACTGTCTCACCCAATCAGACCAGAAACATAATCACTCACCTCGTATCTCCTCTACGCCCAACTTTGGTACATGTTTTTACTCTCCCTCCCTCCCTCCCTCCCTCCCTCCCTCCCTCCCTCCCTCCCCCCCTCCCTCCCTCCCTCCCTCTCCCCCTCCCTCCCTCCCTCCCTCCCTCCCTCCCCCCCTCCCTCCCTCCCTCCCTCCCTCCCTCCCTCTCCCCTCCATCCCTCCCTCCCTCCATCCCTCTCCCCCTCCCTCCCTCCCTCCCTCCCTCCCTCCCTCCCCCATCCCTCTCCCCCTCCCTCCCTCCCTCCTCCCTCCATCCCTCCCTCCCTCCCTCCCTCCCTCCCTCCCTCCATCCATCCCTCCCTCCCTCCCTCCCTCCCTCCCTCCCCCTCCCTCCCTCCCTCCCTCCCTCCCTCCCTCCCTCCCTCCCTCCTCCCTCCCTCCCTCCCTCTCCCCCTCCCTCCCTCCCTCCCTCCCTCCCTCCATCCCTCCCTCCCTCCCTCCCTCCATCCCTCCCTCCCTCCCTCCCTCCCTCCCTCCCTCCCTCCCTCCTCCCCCTCCCTCCCTCCCTCCCTCCCTCCCTCCCCCTCCTCCCTCCCTCCTCCCTCCCTCCCTCCTGTGTTTGTGTGTGCGTGTGAAACTCAAAGGCGTGTCCAAAGAGTGAGATGAAACTGTTCTATCTGCCTCTGACAGTTGAATGTTCTTTCCCTGCTCTGCCAAAACAGAACAGCAACACAAAACAAAACTCCAAGAGGACCTTCTGCCACTGTCCCTAGGCCATAAAATGCTAACAAAGCGGCCACATTGAAAAGCAATTATAGGGAAGAGAGATGTGTAATAGCAGGTTATACTGGTCATGTCTGCAGGAGAGAGAGAGAGAGAGAGAGAGAGAGAGAGAGAGAGAGAGAGAGAGAGAGAGAGAGAGAGAGAGAGAGAGAGAGAGAGAGAGAGAGAGAGAGAGAGAGAGAGAGAGCGAGAGAGAGAGAGAGAGAGAGAGAAAGCAGAACTAGCTACACTAACACAGCATTAATGATAGCCTTTGATTATGCTGCCTGTGTGTCCATCAGAGAACTAATAACCATCTACAGAAAGATTGACATGTGCTTCATGCTGAGTTCTTCAGCTCTATTATTGTATGTCCTGAGTGTAGGCGCTAAGTAGCTTTGGAAAAGTAGAGAGGGAGAGAGACTTTTGTACTTTGACTACATGCACATCGTTACAACACTGCATATAGCTATAACATTATAACAATATAACTCTATTCCTTTGGAACTTTTGTGAGTGTAATGTTTACTGTACATTATTTATTGTTTATTTCACATTTGTTCATTTTCTATTTCACTTGCTTTGGCAATGTAAACATATGTTCCCCATGCCAATAAAGCCCTTTCAATTGAATTGAATTGAATTGAATTGAGAGAGAGAGACAGGGAGAGAGAGAGAGAGAGAGAGAGAGAGAGAGAGAGAGAGAGAGAGAGAGAGAGAGAGAGAGAGAGAGAGAGAGAGAGAGTGAGAGAGAGAGCAAGAGAGAGAGCAAGAGAGAGGTAGAGGGAGAGAGAGAGAGAGGGTAGAGGGAGAGAGAGAGAGAGAGAGAGAGAGAGAGAGAGAGAGAGAGAGAGCAAAAGATAAAGAGAGAGAGAGAGAGAGAGAGAGAGAGAGAGAGAGAGAGAGAGAGACAGATAGATAGACAGAGCGAGACAGAGAGACAGAGAGAGACAGAGAGAGTCAGAGAGAGAGAGAGAGAGAGAGAGAGAGAGAGAGAGAGAGAGAGAGAGAGAGAGAGAGAGAGAGAGAGAGAGGGAGAGAGAGAGAGAGGGAGAGGGAGAGGGAGAGAGAAGAGATGGATTGAAACCAGGGGTTGGAACCGGTTCAGGGAACATAACCAAAAACCGGAAAATAAATCTTTTCGAGGAACAGAACGGTTATTTTAAAAGCATGGGAACCGGTTAATAACGTTATTTTATAATCCAGGTATTTTTTTCCAGTCCCACAAAAAAATGCAACAAAGCACCCATTCAAAGCCCTCACTCTGTCACTCAGAAACTTATTTCAGTTAGTGTCTGCCTGCCAGCTGGACATCTTTGCCAGTGTATGTGTGTGTAGACTACTTGCCCCTCCCCCCTCCCAAGCATAGGCTACAGTAAGGCTATTGACGTTACAAACCCGATTCAGAAGATAGGGAAAGAGTTTTTTTATTAGTCAAGAATGAATTAACTTTTACAATGCTAGTTAAGGATACTATAGTTATCACGTTTCACATTGGATGTATTAACTACAAAAAGGGAAGACACGTTTTTAATTCTGCTGCCGCTCTGCACACACAAGCTTGTTAGCTAGCTAGCTCTGGTCTAGCCAACTCTCATAAGTTAAAAGAAATTAAAGGTTCCTCCATTGAAGCCGCTCCTCCGTAGGCATAATTCTGTGGGCCTAATTCAGATAATGTATGTCGTCACAAGATGAGCCTCCTCCTCCACCCTCTCTCATTCTCTCCCCACCCGCAAAATGTCAGTCGCATCAAGCTTGCCCGCTCCATAGCAAGTTGCTCTATCCGCACTTATTGGTGAAGTTATTTAATGAGCTAAATGTAAAAAACAAAAACGGAACACAAAGGAACGATATGAACCGGTACTTTTTTGGGGTTAGAACCAGTTCAGAACTTTCTTTTGCTGGTCGGAACAGTGGAACGGAACGAAAAAAATTGTGGTTCTCCGGGAGACTATACAGCTGTATCTGATCGACTCTCCTGCGTACCCAGTGGTGCTGGGGATTCCCTGGTTAAGCACCCACAACCCTGCTATTTCGTGGCAACAGAGGGCTCTCGATGGGTGGTCTGCTCAGTGCGAGGGGCGATGTCTGGGTGTTTCCGTGGGGGCGACTTCGGTGGAGAGTCCAAACCAAGTGCCCGCACTGCACATTCCGCCTGAATATGGGGATTTAGCTCTCGTGTTTAGTAAAGATAGGGCGACGCAGTTGCCTCCTCATAGACAGGGGGATTGTGCGATTGATCTCCAGGCAGGAGCAGCACTCCCACGGAGCCATGTGTATCCTTTGTCTCAAGAGGAGAGAAAAGCTATGGAGACTTACATAGCCGAATCTTTGAGACAGGGATACATTCGGCCCTCCACTTCTCCCGCCTCCTCGAGCTTCTTTTTTGTGAAAAAGAAAGATGGAGGGTTGCGCCCGTGCATTGATTACCGTGGTCTCAATCAGATTACTGTGAAATACAGTTATCCACTCCTCTGATTGCGACCATGACGGAGTCATTGCATGGAGCGCGGTTTTCACAAAACTGGATCTCAGGAGCACGTATAACTTGGTGCGCATTAGGGAGGGTGACGAATGGAAGACAGCGTTTAGTACCACGTCAGGTCATTTCAATATCTCGTCATGCCATATGGGTTGATGAATGCTCCATCAGTCTTCCAATCCTTCGTTGATGACATTTTCCGGGATATGCAGGGACAAGGGGTGGTCGTGTACATTGATGACATTCTGGTGTACTTTGCTCTACCCGAGCCGAGCATATAACCCTGGTGCGTCGTGTGTTGAGGAGGCTGTTGGAACACGACCTATATGTCAAGGCAGAGAAATGTCTGTTTTTCCAGGAGTCTGTCTCCTTTTTGGGTTATCTGTTGTCCGCGTCAGGGGTGAGAATGGAGGTGGATCGTGTGTCCGCTGTGCGTAATTGGCAAACCCCAACTACTGTAAAAGAGGTGCAGCAGTTTTTGGGCTTTGCGAATTACTACCGGAGGTTTATCCGGGGTTTTGGACAGGTGGCAGCTCCCATCACGTCCCTTCTGAAGGGGGGTCCGGTGCGACTGCAGTGGTCAGCCGATGCGGACAGGGCCTTTAGGAGACTGAAGGACCTGTTTACGTCGGCTCCGGTGCTGGCGCATCCGGATCCCGCATTACCCTTTCAGGTTGAGGTAGACGCGTCTGAGGCTGGTATAGGGGCCGTTCTCTCTCAACGGTCCGGCACGCCACCTAAACTCCGCCCCTGTGCTTTTTACTCTAAGAAGCTCAGCCCGGCGGAGCGTAATTCATGACGTTGGGGACAGGGAGCTGTTAGCTGTAGTTCAAGCCCTTAAGGTGTGGAGGCATTGGCTTGAGGGGGCTCAACACCCTTTCCTCATTTTGACTGACCATCGGAACCTGGAGTACATCCGGCAGCGAGGAGACTGAACCCTCGCCAGGCTCGATGGAGTATGTTTCTCACCAGGTTCGTATTTAAAATCACGTACATCCCTGGGTCCCAGAATGGTAAGGCAGATGCGCTGTCCCGGGCGGTATGACACGGAGGAGAGGTCCGTTGAGCCCACTCCCATACTACCGGAGTCTTTCCTTGTGGCACCGGGTGGTGTGGGAGGTCGATGCCGAAATCGAGCGAAGCGTTGCGCACGACCCCAGCCCTCCACAGTGTCCTGAGGGTCGGAGGTACGTTCCGCTCGAGATTCGGGATCGACTCATTTACTGGGCTCACACGTCACCCTCCTCTGGACATCCGGGTATCGACCGACAGTGCATTGCCTTAGCACTAAATACTGGTGGCCCACTTTGGCTAGGGATGTGAGGGTTTATGTCTCCTCCTGCTCGGTGTGCGCCCAGTGTAAGGCGCCCCGACATCTGCCCAGGGGTAAGTTACAGCCCCTACCCGTTCCACAACGACCATGGTCCCACCTCTCGGTGGATTTTGTAACAGACCTTCCCCCTCTCTCAGGGGAATACCACCATCCTGGTCGTTGTGGACCGGTTCTCTAAGGCCTGTCGTCTTCTCCCTATGTCGGGTCTTCCTACTGCCCTACAGACTGCTGAGGCCCTATTTACCCACGTCTTCCGGCATTACGGGGTCCCCGAGGATATAGTGTCTGATCGAGGCCCCCAGTTTACCTCCCGGGTGTGGAGAGCGTTTATGGAGCGTTTGGGGGTCTCGGTTAGCCTTACCTCGGGGTACCACCCGAGAGTAACGGGCAGGTAGAACGTGTCAACCAGGATGTGGGTAGGTTTCTGAGGTTGTATTGCCAGGACCGGCCTGAGGAGTGGGCGCGTTACATTCCCTGGGCCGAGATGGCCCAGAATTCTCTCCGCCACTCCTCTACCAACCTAACCCCTTTCCAATGTGTATTAGGTTACCAGCCGGTTCTGGCACCGTGGCAGCAGAGCCAGATCGAGGCCCCCTGCGGTGGATGATTGGATGAGGCGCTCGGAAGAGACGTGGAACGCTGCCCACGTCCACCTGCAGCGGGCAGTCCGTCGTCACAAGGCGAGCGCCGATCTCCACCGCAGTGAGGGGCCGGTGTACGCACCCGGAGATCGAGTCTGGCTCTCTACCAGAAACCTATCCCTCCGCCTGCCCTGCCGGAAGCTGGGTCGGCGGTTTGTGGGGCCCTTTAAAGTCCTGAGAAGATTGAACGAGGTGTGTTATAAGTTACATCTACCTGTTGAATATAAGAATATTAACCCCTCGTTCCATGTGTCTCTTCTCAGGCCGGTGGTAGCTGGTCCACTCCAGGACAATGAGATAGGAGAGACTCCTCCGCCCCATTGGACATCGAGGGGGCTCCGGCGTACACCGTTCGGTCCATCTTGGACTCCAGACGCCGGATGGGGGTCTCCAGTATCTCGTGGAGTGGGAGGGGTACGGCCCGGAGGAGCGGTGCTGGGTGCCGCGGAGGGACATCCTAGACCCATCTCTCCTGTCGGAGTTCCACCGGGACCATCCCGCGCGCCCTGCTCCGCGTCCTCCTGGTCATCCCCGAGGCCGGGGTCGGCGCACGGCTGGAGCCGCGCGTCAAGGGGGGGTACTGTCACGGTTTCGCCGAGGCTGCTCCTCCTCCTGGTTCGGGCAGGCTTCGGCGGTCGTCGGCCCCGAGTACTAGCTGCCACCGATCTATGTTTCATGTTCGTTTGGTTTGGTCTTAATGTTGTACACCTGTGTCTAGTTAGTCCTCGTTAGTGTTCTATTTAGTTCTCGTTGTGTGTGTCTGTGTTTGTGTGTGATTGCGCTTCTGTTTCGTGTTTGGAGCTACATTTTCCCTCCAGTGTTTTTGAGAGGGTTGTTTGCACATGTTTGTGCGTCATTTGTTTTGTCGCCTGTGTGCGTCGTGCATTTTGCCTTCGGGCTTATTGTGCTTCTGTTGTATATATATAATATATATTGCACTAAAGCCTTTGGACTGAGCCTCTGCGTCCTGCGCATGATTCCTACACCACACCCACCTTCAGCACGCCATGACAACGCCTAGGTAAGCCTACATGAAACACAGCCCTTATTTTAAGTGTTTCTAAAATCCCTCAGCCACCCTCATTTATATTACCTTTCTGTTGGCCCAATTACAATACAACACACACACACACACACACACACACACAGAGAGAGAGAGCGAGCGAGAGAGAGAGACACACAGACATACAGACAGAAGCCTGGGATAACCCCCTCTGTCTCTCCAGCTGAGCAAACAAGGAAAAAGCAATCAAGTCACTTTCATCATTAGATATCTTGGTAGTGTGTGTTTGTTTATATTTACCTGCTACAGATAAATCAGACTATAGATGTCTCTCTCACCCTGGACACAATGGCAGCCATGGGTTTGAATACTTGATGTTTGAAATACTGTATGTTTGTTCATCTGACTGAATGGGAGGAATACATTTTTCTCTAGTCTGTAGCTGATTGTTGCTGGGAGACTAAAGCTTCTGGTCCATGAAAACTGTCCTCCCTAAACGTGCCGTTACACTCAGCTCACCTCCTTCTCCCACCCTCTCAATTCAATTTCAATTCAATTTCAATTTCAATTCAATTTCAATTTAAGGGCTTTATTGGCATGGGAAACGTGTGTTAACATTGCCAAAGCAAGTGAAGTAGATAGTAAACAAAAGTGAAATAAACAATAAATATTAACAGTAAACATTACACTCAGAAGTTTCAAAAGAATAAAGACATTTCAAATGTCATATTATGCATATATACAGTGTTGTAACAATGTGCAAATAGTTAAAGTACAAATGGGAAAATAAATAAACATAAATATGGGTTGTATTTACAATGGTGTTTGTTCTTCACTGGTTGCACTTTTCTTGTGGCAACAGGTCACACATCTTGCTGCTGTGATTGCACACTGTGGTATTTCACCCAATAGATATGTGAGTTTATCAACATTGGGTTTGTTTTCGAATTCTTTGTGGGTCTGAGTAATCTGAGGAAAAATATGTGTCTCTAATATGGTCATACATTTGGCAGGAGGTTAGGAAGTGCATCTCAGTTTCCACCTCATTTTGTGGGCAGTGTGTACATAGCCGGTCTTCTCTTGAGAGCCAGGTCTGCCTATGGCGGTCTTTCTCAATAGCAAGGCTATGCTCACTGAGTCTGTACATAGTCAAAGCTTTCATTAAGTTTGGGTCAGTCACAGTGATCAGGTATTCTGCCACTGTGTACTCTCTGTTTAGGGCCAAATAGCATTCTAGTTTGCTCATTTTTTTTAGTTGTTGATTCTTTCCAATTTGTCAAGTAATTCTCTTTTTGTTTTCTCATGATTAGGTTGGGTCTAATTGTGTTGCTGTCCTGGGGCTCTGTGGGGTCTGTTTGTGTTTGTGAACAGAGCCCCAGGACCAGCTTGCTTAGGGGACTCTTCTCCAGGTTAATCTCTCTGTAGGTGATGGCTTTGTTATGGAAGGTTTGGGAATCGCTTCCTTTTAGGTGGTTGTAGAATTTAACAGATATTCTCTGGATTTTGATAATTAGCGGGTATCGGCCTAATACCACTCTGCATGCATTATTTGGTGTTTTACGTTGTACATGGAGAATATTTTTGCAGAATTCTGCATGCAGTCTCTCTCTCTCTCTCTCTCTCTCTCTCTCTCGCTCTCTCTCTCTCTCTCTCTCTCTCTCTCTCTCGTAACACTGGTAGCCATGGATGGAATTAAAGCGTTTTGGGCACTAGCCATCAGAGTGTCTGTGTGTGTGTCTGTGTGTGTGCTGGAGGGGTTGTTTTCCCTGGCTCTTTTCCAGATTCCTATATACCAGCGCTCTTAAGCAAGACCGACAAGGAATCAAGACACACACACACACACACACACACACACACTCACGTACACACAGACACACACAAAATGGATGCATGCACAAACACACTTACACACGCAGACACGCACTACAGTGGCTTGCAAAAATATTCACCCCCCTTGGCATTTTTCCTATTATGTTGCCTTACAACCTGGAATTCAAATTGATTTTTGGGGGGTTTGTATCATTTGATTTACACAACATGCCTACCACTTTGAAGATGCAAAATATTTTTTATTGTGAAACAAACAAGAAATAAGACAAAAAAAACTGAAAACTTGAGCGTGAATAACTATTCACCCCCCCAAAGTCAATACTTTGTAGAGCCACCTTTTGCAGCAATTACAGCAGCAACTCTCTTGGGCTATGTCTCTATAAGCTTGGCACATCTAGCCACTGGGAGATTTGCCCATTCTTCAAGGCAAAACTGCTCCAGCTCCTTCAAGTTGGATGGGTTCCTCTGGTGTACAGCAATCTTTAAGTCATACCACAGATTCTCAATTGGATTGAGGTCTGGGCTTTGACTAGGCCATTCCAAGACATTGAAATGTTTCCCCTTAAACCACTCAAGTGTTGCTTTAACAGTATGCTTAGGGTCATTGTCCTGCTTGAAGGTGAACCTCCGTTCCAGTCTCAAATCTCTGGAAGACTGAAACAGATTTCCCTCAAGAATTTCCCTGTATTTAGCACCATCCATCATTCCTTCAATTCTGACCAGTTTCCCAGTTTCCCAGTTTCCCAGTCCCTGCCGATGAAAAACATCCCCACAGCATGATGCTGCCACCACCATGCTTCACTGTGGGGATGGTGTTCTCGGGGTGATGAGAGGTGTTGGGTTTGCGCCAGACATAGCGTTTTCCTTGATGGCCAAAAAGCTCAAATTTAATCTCATCTGACCAGAGTACCTTCTTCCATATGTTTGGGGAGTCTCCCACATGCCTTTTGACGAACACCAAACGTGTTTGCTTATTTTTTTCTTTAAGCAATGGCTTTTTTCTGGCCACTCTTCCGTAAAGCCCAGCTCTGTGAATGTACGGCTTAAAGTGGTCCTATGGACAGATACTCCAATCTCCGCTGTGGAGCTTTGCAGCTCCTTCAGGGTTATCTTTGGTCTCTTTGTTGCCTCTCTGATTAATGCCCTCCTTGCCTGGTCCGTGAGTTTTGGTGGGCGGCCCTCTCTTGGCAGGTTTGTTGTGGTGCCATATTCTTTCAATTTTTTAATAATGGATTTAATGGTGCTCCGTGGGATGTTCAAAGTTTCAGATATTTTTTTATAACCCAACCCTGATATGTACTTCTCCACAACTTTGTCCCTGACCTGTTTGGAGAGCTCCTTGGTCTTCATGGTGCCGTTTGCTTGGTGGTGCCCCTTGCTTAGTGGTGTTGCAGACTCTGGGTCCTTTCAGAACAGGTGTATATGTACTGAGATCATGTGACAGATCATGTGACACTTAGATTGCAAACAGGTGGACTTTATTTACCTAATTATGTGACTTCTGAAGGTAATTGGTTGCACCAGATCTTATTTAGAGGCTTCATAGCAAAGGGGGTGAATACATATGCACGCACCACTTTTCCATTATTTATTTTTTAGAATTTTATGAAACAAGTATATATATTTTTTTTTACTTCACCAATTTGGACTATTTTGTGTATGTCCATTACATGAAATTCAAATAAAAATAAATTTAAATTACAGGTTGTAATGCAACAAAATAGGATAAATTCCAAGGGGGATGAATACTTTGGCAAGGCACTGTTCCTCTCCCCAACCTTCATCGCTCTAGGCCCTGAAGCCCCAGAACATTTTGTGCCAAATCCTTTATTATAAACAGTACCGCGTTACAATACAGATAACCCTAGCCCATTTGACCTCTTATCTGTTGTTCCACAGCACACTGATCCCAGGGCTCTCTGCCTACACTAACATCAATACAAAAGGAAAACTGGAGGCCTTTGGAAACATCTACTGAGTGTTGACCCAGGATTTCAATTGAGCGTGACGCAATTACATACCTACTTAACTTTAACACCAACATTACACGGAAAGGTTCGGCAGAAATGGAATCCAGCTGCTTTCTATAAACCTCTGGCCCTTAGTCAATGGCCCAGTCAAAGCTAGCCAGGTACTGAAGCCTTTACTGGGACCGTTTGGAGTCCTTGGCCTGTATAAAGCATAAAGAGTAGGAGTGCTGATCTAGGAACAGTTTTGTCTTTTAGATTATAATTTCTAAGATGACATGGACAAGGAGGACCTGATCCTAGATCAAAACTCCTACTTTGAGATGATAGCCTGACCTATAACAGTCAGTTGTCAAGAGTTATTAACTTATTTGCTTATAGTAGAAAGTGGTTTCCATTCAGTGGATTACCCTTCCTCTCTCTCCCTTTTCTTTACCTCTCTCTTCCCCCTCTCGCCTTTTCCTTTCCTCCAACTTTTCAAACTAAGTTCTTCATTCTTCAAACACTTCTCCCCATTTTCCCTTCTTCTCTCCCCATTCTCTCTGTCTATCTGTCTCTCTGTCTCTCTCTCTCTCTCTGTCTCTCTCTCTCTCCCCATCCTCCACTGTCTCTCTCTCTTTCTCTGTCTCTGTCTCTTTCTCTGTCTGTCTGTCTCTCTCTCTCTCTCTCTGTCTCTGTCTGTCTCTCTCTCTCTCTCTCTCGCTCTCTCTGTCTCTCTCTGTCTCTCTCTCCCCATCCTCCACCGTCTCTCTCTCTTTCTCTCTCTCCCCATCCTCCACTGTCTCTCTCTCTTTCTCTGTCTCTGTCTCTCTCTGTATCTCTCTCTCTCTCTCCCCGTCCTCCACCCCCTCTCTCTCTCTCTCTCAATTCAATTAAATTTAAGGGCTTTGTTGGGAAACATATGTTAACATTGCCAAAGCAAGTGAAGTAGATAGTAAACAAAAGTGAAATAAAAAATAAATATTAACAATAAACATTACACTCAGAAGTTCCAAAAGAATAAAGACATTTCAATTGTCATATTATGTATATATACAGTGTTGTAACAATGTGCAAATAGTTAAAGTACAAATGGGAAAATAAATAAACATACATTTGGGTTGTATTTACAATGGTGTTTGTTCTTCACTGGTTGCCCCTTTCTTGAGGCAACAGGTCACAAATATTGCTGCTGTGATGGCACACTGTGGTATTTCACCCAGTAGATAAGGGAGTTTATCAAAATTGGGTTTGTTTTCGAATTCTTTGTGGATCTCTGTAAACTGAGGGAAATATGTGTCTCTAATATGGTCATACATTTGGCAGGAGGTTAGGAAGTGCAGCTCAGTTTCCTCCTCATTTTGTGGGCAGTGTGCACATAGACTTTCTTCTCTTGAGAGCCAGGTCTGCCTACGGCGGCCTTTCTCAATAGCAAGGCTATGCTCACTGAGTCTGTACATAGTCAAAGCTTTCCTTAAGTTTGGGTCAGTCACAGTGGTCAGATATTCTGCCACTGTGTACTCTCTGTTTAGGGCCAAATAGCATTCTAGTTTGCTCTGTTTTTTTGTTTGTTCTTTCCAATGTGTCAAGTAATTATCTTTTTGTTTTCTCATGATTTGGTTGGGTCTAGTTGTGTTGTTGTTGTTGTTGTCCTGGGGCTGTGTGGGGTCTGTTTGTGTTTGTGAACAGAGCCCCAGGACAAGCTTACTTAGGGGACTCTTCTCCAAGTTCATCTCTCTGTAGGTGATGGCTTTGTTATGGAAGGTTTGGGAATCGCTTCCTTTTAAGTGGTTATAGAATTTAACGGTTCTTTTCTGGATTTTGATAATTAGCGGGTATTGGCCTAATTCTGCTCTGCATGCATTATTTGGTGTTTTACGTTGTACACGGAGGATGTTTTTTGCAGAATTCTGCATGCAGAGTCTCAATTTGGTGTTTGTCCCATTTTGTGAATTCTTGGTTGGTGAGCGGACCCCAGACCTCACAACCATAAAGGGCAATGGGTTCTATAACTGATTCAAGTATTTTTAGCCAGATCCTAATTGGTATGTCAAATTTTATGTTCCTTTTGATGGCATAGAAGGCCCTTCTTGCCTTGTCTCTCAGATCGTTCACAGCTTTGTGGAAGTTACCTGTGGCGCTGATGTTTAGGCCGAGGTATGTATAGTTTTTTGTGTGCTCTAGGGCAACGGTGTCTAGATGGAATTTGTATTTGTGGTCCTGGCAACTGGACCTTTTTGGAACACCATTATTTTTGTCTTACTGAGATTTACTGTCAGGGCCCAGGTCTGACAGAATCTGTCGCAGAAGATCTAGGTGCTGCTGTAGGCCCTCCTTGGTTGGTGACAGAAGCACCAGATCATCAGCAAACAGAAGACATTTGACTTCAGATTCTAGTAGGGTGAGGCCGGGTGCTGCAGACTGTTCTAGTGCCCTCGCCAATTCGTTGATATATATGTTGAAGAGAGTGGGGCTGAAACTGCATCCCTGTCTCACCCCACGGCCCTGTGGAAAGAAATGTGTGTTTTTTTGCCAATTTTAACCGCACACTTGTTGTTTGTGTACATGGATTTTATAATGTCGTATGTTTTTCCCCAAACCCCACTTTCCATCAATTTGTATAGTAGACCCTCATGCCAAATTGAGTCAAAAGCTTTTTGAAATCAACAAAGCATGAGAAGACTTTGCCTTTGTTTTGGTTTGTTTGTTTGTCAATTAGGTGTGCAGGGTGAATACGTGGTCTGTCGTACGGTAATTTGGTAAAAGCCAATTTGACATTTGCTCAGTACATTGTTTTCACTGAGGAAATGAACTAGTCTGCTGTTAATGATAATGCAGAGGATTTTCCCAAGGTTGCTGTTGACGCATATCCCACGGTAGTTATTGGGGTCAAATTTGTCTCCACTTTTGTGGATTGGGGTGATCAGTCCTTGGTTCCAAATATTGGGGAAGATGCCAGAGCTAAGGATGATGTTAAAGAGTTTAAGTATAGCTAATTGAAATTTGTGGTCTGTATATTTTATCATTTCATTGAGGATACCATCAACACCACAGGACTTTTTGGGTTGGAGGGTTTGTATTTTGTCCTGTAGTTCATTCAATGTAATTGGAAAATCCAGTGGGTTCTGGTAGTCTTTAATAGTTGTTTCTAAGATTTGCATTTGATCATGTATATTTTTTAGCTGTTTGTTCTCTGTTATAGGGCCAAAAAGATTGGAGAAGTGGTTTACCCATACATCTCTGTTTTGGATAGATAGCTCTTCGTGTTGTTGTTTGTTTAGTGTTTTCCAATTTTCCCAGAAGTGGTTAGAGTCTATGGATTCTTCAATTACATTGAGCTGATTTCTGACATGCTGTTCCTTCTTTTTCCGTAGTGTATTTCTGTATTGTTTTAGTGATTCACCATAGTGAATCTCTCTCTCTCTCTCTCTCTCTCTCTCTCTGTCTCTCTTTCCCCATCCTCCACCCTCTCTATCTCTCTCTCTCTGTCCCTCTCTCTGTCCCTCTATCTGTTCTCTCTCTGTCCCACTCTCTGTTCCACTCTCTGTCCCTCTCTCTGTCCCACTCTCTGTCCTTCTCTCTGTCCCTCTCTCTGTCCCTCTATCTGTTCTCTCTCTGTCCCACTCTCTGTTCTCTCTCTGTCCCACTCTCTGTCCCACTCTCTGTCCCTCTCTCTCTCTCTCTCTCTCTCTCTCTCTCTCTCTCTCTCTCTCTCTCTCTCTGTCCCTCTTTCTGTCCCTCTCCTGTGCCATTAGTTTAGTAACAGTAACAGTTCTCTAGGAAAGTGCTGCTGCTGTTGCTAGCTCCCCTAAGGACCAATGGTGGCTGGCAGATTTGCAGCCAGAAGAACACAGCTCTCCACAGCTCAGTACATATGGAGAAGCAGCACCTTCTATCTCCCTCCCTCCTATCTCTCTCTCCACTTCCTCCCTCACTCCATCCCTCTCTCCTATCTCTCTCTCCACTTCCTCCCTCACTCCATCCCTCTCTCCTATCTCTCTCTCCACTTCCTCCCTCAATCCATCCCTCTCTCCGATCTCTCTCTCCACCTCCTCCCTCCATCCCTCCCTCCCTCCTAACTCTCTCCACTTCCTCCCTCCATCCATCCCTCCCTCCTATCTCTCTCTCCACTTCCTCCCTCCATCCCTCTCTCCGATCTCTCTCTCTCCACTTCCTCCCTCCATCTCTTTCTCCTTTGATTAGAGACAGTGATTGTCACAAGTAGACCATCTAAAGGGCAACAGCTCAGATAAATAGAGCAATTTAAACCTTGTCCTAGTGTGACTGTAGAAGAGAGAGAGAGAGAGAGAGAGAGAGAGAGAGAGAGAGAGAGAGAGAGAGAGAGAGAGAGAGAGAGAGAGAGAGAGAGAGAGAGAGAGAGAGAGAGAGAGAGAGAGAGAGAGAGAGAGAGAGAGAGAGAGAGAGAGAGAGAGAGAGAGAGAGAGAGAGAGAGAGAGAGAGAGAGAGAGAGAGAGAGAGAGGAGCAAAGATTGACACACACTATTCATATGTAAACCTGCAGTAACATCAACTTGCATGCCTATCACATGCTTTTATAAACACAAAGGAGTAATTGAGAAATATTTATTTCTCCCATAAATACACAACGTCTTTGGGAAGACTCACAGGAGTGAGGAAACCTGGCTTCATCCTCAGAACTCAAAATCTGTTCTGGAACTCTCTCTATGGAATTCTTATCTCATTCATAAATCATAGTCATTCACAGACAGGCCAAAATACATCTGTGAAACAACATTCAACAGCTGAAACTGATAAATTAGCCTGTAATATGGCACATTGATTATACCGGAACTGAAACAACAGTATGTGGTTCACTAACAGGAACCGACTGACCTATCGACCGACCAACAAACAGACAAGACAGTCAGACAGGCAGACAGGCAGACAGGCAGCGAGCCATGTGAGAGCTTTCATCCAGTACAATTACAAGAGGAGCCATTCAGTACTTCAGTACCAATATTTATGCAGGATAAGCGCTAAGCAAGAACATTCTGGTTAGAGACTTATAGGAGTGCCAGAAAGACAGCATGGAATAGGATAAGGTAAGATTGTATTGGAGAACAATTGCATGCAAATGCACCTCCGCTCCCGTACAGAAATAGAAGATCATTCTAGTTCTATGCATGCCCTATCTTCATCAACCAGCTCTTAGTGATCTGCAGCAGTGGGGATGACTGAACGTGTGTGGTATTCAAAAGCGATCAGGAGACAACATTTCTCTGTTGAGAATATGATGTGTTATGTCAAAACGTCTCCCGATCGTCGAGCCTCGAACAGGATCATGGCTAATTTCACCACTGTGCTGACAATTTAGGATTTATATTTATATTGTATTGTATTGTATTGTATTGTATTGTATTGTATTCTTATTCTATACTGGATCTGGACTGTACTCAACTGGACTGAGCTCTAGCCAGAAGTTATGAAATCAGGACGTGGGACTTTGGACGAGTCCAACCCTTATCAGTCAGAGCAGGCTGAGGAAGTGTTATACAGACCCTGATGATGGTCACATGACCAAAACGCGCCCGTTTGAGCACATTAATCAAATATCACCAGGATTTTGTATGGATAGATAGAGAAAATCAGAAAGGGGGCAAATACTTTTTTCGTGGCACTGTACGTAAAAAAATTATGCACGCATGACTGTAAGTTGATTTGGATAAAAAAGTCTGCTAAATGGCATATGTTATATAATTATTGTTCTGTCTCCAGGAAAGAAAATAGTTAACTTACTATTTATTACCTCACTACTCTTCGAAAACTATAGAAATAGAATGCGTTCAACCATCACAGAATGACGACTTGAATGGGAATGTCCGTTCTATAAATTATATTTCTACGTCTAAAACACCCACTGAGTGACATTAGGAAACACCTGAGGCTGTACGATCAGAGTCAAAGCTGACATGTTCCCCAACAGATTAACGATTTGCAACTAAATGATTCCCTGTGCCAAAAACAAATACTGTCTGGAGTTCAGACATGGTTAGAGACATTGATTTAGCCATAGTATATAGACATTCAGTATTTCTATGAACATAAGCATTATTTTACCACCCTGTTTTCATAATAATAACAATAATAATGTATTCAACTTTTATAGCGCTATTCATTACATAAAGAATCTCAAAGTGCTTTGAAGCAACAAAAATACTTGCAATTTAGACAAAACAACATCACAACCACATGAGCTGGATAGTCATTAGAAAGTGAATGGCTTGAGTGGTCAATGACAATAACATTTGACATGCTCTAATCCAACATATTTCATATGGGAGGAGATATGCCCTCAAACTGCAGAAGCTGAGTCTGCATAGGCAGTCCAATTCTGACATATTCTTTTCCATTAATTGTTTTTTTTGACCAATCACATCAGATCATTCACGTCATATGCTTTTCAGAGCTGATCTGATTAGTCAAAAGACCAATTAGTGAGAAGAAAAAAAAATCTGAATTGGGCTGCCTGTCTAAACGCAGCCACAGAGAACTATACAGTGGGGAAAAAAAGTATTTAGTCAGCCACCAATTGTGCAAGTTCTCCCACTTAAAAAGATGAGAGACGCCTGTAATTTTCATCATAGGTACACATCAACTATGACAGACAAAATGAGGAAAAAAATTCAGGAAAATCACATTGTAGGATTTGTAATGAATTTATTAGCAAATTATGGTGGAAAATAAGTATTTGGTCAATAACAAAAGTTTCTCAATACTTTGTTATATACCCTTTGTTGGCAATGACACAGGTCAAACATTTTCTGTAAGTCTTCACAAGGTTTTCACACACTGTTGCTGGTATTTTGGCCCATTCCTCCATGCAGATCTCCTCTAGAGCAGTGATGTTTTGGGGCTGTCGCTGGGCAACATGGACTTTCAACTCCCTCCAAAGATTTTCTATGGGGTTGAGATCTGGAGACTGGCTAGGCCACTCCAGGACCTTGAAATGCTTCTTACGAAGCCACTCCTTCGTTTGCACGGGCGGTGTGCTTGGGATCATTGTCATGCTGAAAGACCCAGCCACGTTTCATCTTCAATGCCCTTGCTGATGGAAGGAGGTTTTCACTCAAAATCTCACGACACATGGCCCCATTCATTCTTTCCTTTACACGGATCAGTCGTCCTGGTCCCTTTGCAGAAAAACAGCCCCAAAGCATGATGTTTCCACCCCCATGCTTCACAGTAGGTATGGTGTTCTTTGGATGCAACTCAGCATTCTTTGTCCTCCAAACACGACGAGTTTAGTTTTTACCAAAAAAGTTATATTTTGGTTTCATCTGACCATATGACATTCTCCCAATCCTCTTCTGGATCATCCAAATGCACTCTAGCAAACTTCAGACGGGCCTGGACATGTACTGGCTTAAGCAGGGGGACACGTCTGGCACTGCAGGATTTGAGTCCCTGGCGGCGTAGTGTGTTACTGATGGTAGGCTTTGTTACTTTGGTCCCAGCTCTCTGCAGGTCATTCACTAGGTCCCCCGTGTGGTTCTGGGATTTTTGCTCACCGTTCTTGTGATCATTTTGACCACGGGGTGAGATCTTGTGTGGAGCCCCAGATCGAGGGAGATTATCACTGGTCTTGTATGTCTTCCATTTCCTAATAATTGCTCCCACAGTTGATTTCTTCAAACCAAGCTGCTTACCTATTGCAGATTCAGTCTTCCCAGCCTGGTGCAGGTCTACAATTTTGTTTCTGGTGTCCTTTGACAGCTCTTTGGTCTTGGCCATAGTGGAGTTTGGAGTGTGACTGTTTGAGGTTGTGGACAGGTGTCTTTTATACTGATAACAAGTTCAAACAGGTGCCATTAATACAGGTAACGAGTGGAGGACAGAGGAGCCTCTTAAAGAAGAAGTTACAGGTCTGTGAGAGCCAGAAATCTTGCTTGTTTGTAGGTGACCAAATACTTATTTTCCACCATAATTTGCAAATACCTATGATGAAAATTACAGGACTCTCTCATCTTTTTAAGTGGGAGAACTTGCACAATTGGTGGCTGACTAAATACTTTTTTTCCCCACTGTATGTCATGGGCCGGATCTGTACAGTAGCCTATTCTCACTATTTTACCAGACGCTTACACATTTTCTCAGGGAGCCTTGATTTCTTGTGAAAGTGTCCAGCTCTCTGACTCTACCCCCCATAAAGCCATTTGCACACTGACAAAAAAATGCCACACAACCCAGCTGTATGTAGCATGTGGGGTTAGTGGCATCACACAGTCAGACTTTCAAATCAGGACACAACTTTATGTTTCAGATGAGATTACATTTAATCAGCAACTGAAATGACATCCCAGGGAATGGCATATCAGGCAAACTGTGACTACTAGTTGTGTGAAATGCTGACATGACAAATACGATTTCCACCTGTTGCATAAAAAGGCTATTCCCCTCCTACCTCAAGTAGCCTACAAGATGGCAGTTTGCTTGAGGTGAGATCGGTAGAATAAGGTAAGGTGGGATTTTTTTGAAGTTTGTGTCTGTGATATGTAGAATTACAGCAACCCTAGTCGGCAAGATGAATGTCAGGCTATAGCCCAACTGGCGGCCCCTGGGTGATTTCATTTGGCCCCCCAAGTTTTATGAGCACATTTTCTTAATTGTTGGGACATAAAAGACTGTAAAAATACCAGCAAATCCAAGTGATTTTAATTTGGGAAATCTGTTCCAAAGTATTCTCACCCATAATAGAGAGATACTGTATATGTGATGGTATACAAATGTAAGCAAGGTTTTGAAATGATTCTGTTACACGTTTACATTTTAGCAGACGCTGTTATCCAGAGCGACTTACGGGAACAATTAGGGTTAAGTGCCTTGCTCAAGGGCACATCGACAGATTTTTTACCAAGTCGGCTCAGGTATTCTAACCAGCAACCTTCAGTTACTGGCCCAACTCTCTTAACCGCTATTCAAATATTATATATGTTTGGGCTTCTTGCAGTCAATTTGCCGTCAACAAATTATTTGTAATTATGTTCCAGCCCGCTGACCATCCTCTCAAGAAAAAATCGGACCGCAACTGAATCTAGTTGATGATCCCTAGCCTACTCAATGTTCATCATACCCTGTGCAATAATCAAAAAAATTGCACGTACAAAGATAAGACAGTTGTTATATTGTAAACAATATAGTTATAATAGAGCAATATTATAATATGATGGTCCAATATGTTGCATTTGAACACTCCTACTATAGGCGACATTTTATCAGGGGATGCAGCTTCACGGAGGACATAGTCTATGTGCAAAGCAAATGAACTGAAACTGCACAGTAAGTCCATAATACGCATAACGCCTATTCAATCATGAATCAAAACCAGAGCATGGTTATTGTAGGCTATATTGCCATTACAATAACAGCGCACATTTCGATTCTGACGTGTGGGCTACAATGTTGCAAATATGTCTATGCAACAGTTGGGTACTTACATAAAGCGCGGTGGCTGAGATTCGTGCAATATCACCCTGAGTTCCTTTCAATTCCCTGCCTCGCGTACTATTGTAATATTCCCGCTAGTCTATTTGCTAAATGCAGTAAGTTCTTTGGAAGCTTTCCTTTAAATTGCACGTACCTGATATTCCTCCTCCGATCACTATAACGTCGTATGTGTTCGGTGCTGTCATGGTGTTGTTTTGCCGCTCTCTCTCTCTCTCTCTTTCTCTCTGCCACTGTCACTGTCTATCTCTCGCTCTCTACCAGCGCTGCCTGCCGTTCGCTCGCCTCGCTCGGTGGTGCTAAACGCCAGGCGGACAGAGGATCCCATCTGTATTAAAAGGGGTGGAGACAGGCCCACTTTAGCCGACTCCGCCTACGGGTTGTAGCCAACTCCGCATGATTCTGTTGTGAGATGACAGGTGAGAGAGGCACAATAACTGCCCCTTGTCCTAGAAAGACACCTCTCCTTGCCTCCCATAAATCAATAGGCTACTTACTGTATGATATGATTTGGACATTGTACATGTAGATAGATAGACTATCTACCTGTACAGGCTTTTGTGGGCCCTAAACTGAAAATATTGTGTTTCTATGTCAAACGGTTTTGTTATATTTCAGTCTTCTGTGATGTACTGTATATAAAGTGTAATATTGCCATGCAAACTCAAAATGGAATACATTTCAACTCTCTGATATGGTACAGCTGTCTTCTTTATTTAAAGCCCATAACCATGTGTGTGAGGTGTATACTTTTGTTTCAAAGTAGATTTGTTTAAGTCTACCAAGAAACACTCTGTGTGACCCTGGTTTAGCCCACTGCAGTAAAAGTCTAATTCTGTGTAAGAAAAATATATGTATATTTTTCTGCACATCTAAGCATACCTCTTGAGCTGTCTGTATCCTCCTGACTTGTGGTTCTTAGTTTAAAGAAACGAAATATGTTTCTCTGCATCTCTGCATCTCTGCTCAAATCTGGGTAAAATATTGAAAGTAATGTGAGTCTTATTCAGTACATTTAGTTATTGCTTGCTTTTCTAAAGTCTACCAACCTTGCCAGCAGGCATGCCAGCTAAGATAGCTACTCTGACTTGATTGATAGCCTGAAATGGCTTCTTGCTAGGTAGTTATGAGGTTGGGAGATTGGTAACCTATCTGGGCTAGCTAAACACAACTTCCTCAAATTGCTGGGTGGCTAGTAGTATTACAGAGAAACAACAACAACAACAGGACAAATCTGAGGAGGCACATGACCCTGTGCCCTCTACGAGCATGACACCTCTGGGGTCCAAAACAACCTCCAACTAACTGAGCCTGTTCCTCTAGCCCTGGCCCTTCACTGACTCTAGATCACTGAGGTAATAACTTGAGGTGTCTGGGGACCTTGCCTTACCGCCATACTAATCTTTCATGGAGGATATCAATGAGAATGTTATGCGGTATAGAGCAGTGTAGTATATAGAGAGTGTGTAGATGGCGATATGTGTCCCTAGAGAGTGTCCAGAAGGGTGTAGCATATGATTCATAATGGGTATATTGTGGTTAATCCTATAATCCGCGTTAGATCCCATATGGGTTAAGCTAGTAAAGCTCCACACTAGTACATCTCTGTCCTCTCTCTCTAGGTCAGTGGGGTTGAGGGGGGTCGAGGGGGTTGAGCGTGTTGAGGGGGTGAGGGTCAAGGGGAACCTCCACTGGAAGTGTATGTAAACTTCTGACCCACTGGGAATGTGATGAAAGAAATAAAAGCTGAAATAAATCATTCTCTCTACTATTATTCTGACATTTCACATTCTTGAAATAAAGTGGTGATCCTAACTGACCTAAAACAGGGAATTTATATTAGGATTAAATGTCAGGAATTGTGAAAAACTGAGTTTAAATGTATTTGGCTAAGGTGTATGTAAACTTCCGACTTCAACTGTATATATTCTGAAATGGATTAAATAAAAAAATCCTCAACAATCTTCACGCAATACCCCATATTCACAAAGCGAAAATAGGTTGTTATACATTTTTGCAAAGTGTTTAAATAATAAAATGCAAAAATACCTTATTTATATAATTATTCAGACCCTTTGCTATGAACTCGAAATTGAGCTCAGGGGCATCCTGTTTCCATTGATCATCCTTGAGATGTTTCTACAACGTGACTGGAGTCCACTTGTGGTAAATTCAATTGATTGGACATGATTTGGAAAGGCACACATCTGTTTATATAAGTCCCACAGTTGACAGTGCATGTCAGAGCAAAAACCAAGCCATGAGGTCGAAGGAATTGTCCGTAGAGCTCCGAGATAGGATTGTGTCGAGGCACAGATCTGGGGAAAGGTACCCAAACATTTCTGCAGAATTGAAGGTCCCCAAGAACACAGCGGCCTCCATCATTCTTAAATGGAAGAAGTTTTGAACCACCAAGACTCCTCCTAGAGCTGTCCGCCCGGCCAAACTGAGCAATCGGGGGAGAAGGGCCTTGGTCAGGGAGGTAACCAAGAACCCGATGGTCACTCTGACAGAGCTCCAGAGTTCCTCTGTGGAGATGGGAGAACCTTCCAGATGGACAACCATCTCTGCAGCACTCCACCAATCAGGCCTTTATGGTAGAGTGGCCAGGCGGAAGCCACTCCTCAGTAAAAGGCACATGACAGCCCGCTTGGAGTTTGCCAAAAGGCAAATAAAGACTCTCAGACCATGAGAAACAATATCCTCTGGTCTGATGAAACCAAGATTGAACTCTTTGGCCTGAATGCCAAGCGTCACCTCTGGGGGAAACCTGGCACCATCCCTATGGTGAAACATGGTGGTGGCAGCGTCATGCTGTGGGGATGCTTTCACCGGCAGGGACTGGGAGACTAGTCAGGATCGAGGGAAAGATCAACGGAGCAAAGTACAGAGAGATCCTTGCTGAAAACCTGCTCCAGAGCGCTCAGGACCTCAGACTGGGGCAAAGGTTATCCTTCCAACAGGACAACGACCCTAAGCACACAGCCAAGACAATGCAGGAGTGGCTTTGGGACAAGTCTCTGAATGTCCTTGAGTGGCCAAGCCAGAGCCCGGTCTTGAACCTGATTTAACATCTCTGGAGAGACCTGAAAATAGCTGTGCAGCGACGCTCCCCATCCAATCTGATCTGCAGAGAAGAATGGGAGAAACTCCCCAAATAAAGATGTGCCTAGCTTGTAGCGCCATACCCAAGAAGACTTGAGGCTGTAATCACTGCCAAAGGTGCTTCAACAAAGTACTGAGTAAAGGGTCTGAATACTTATGTAAATGTCATATTTCAGTTCCCCCAAACTGCAGGCAATTACAGTGGCTTGTGAAAGCATTCACCCCCCTTGGCATTTTTCCTATTTTGTTGCCTTACAACCTGGAATGAAAATTTATTTTTTGGGGGGGTCTGTATCATTTGATTTACACAACATGCCTACCACTTTGAAGACGCAAAATATTTTTTTATGTGAAACAAACAAGAAGTAAGACAAAAAAACAGAAAACTTCAGCCTGCATAACTATTCACCCCCCCCAAAGTCAATACTTTGTAGAGCCACCTTCTGCAGCAATTACAGCTGCAAGTCTCTTGGGGTATGTCTCTATAAGCTTGGCACATCTAGCCACTGGGAGTTTTGCCCATTCTTCAAGGCAAACCTGCTCCAGCTCCTTCAAGTTGGATGGGTTCCGCTTGTGTACAGCAATCTTTAAGTCATACCACAGATTCTCAATTGGATTGAGGTCTGGGCTTTGACTAGGCCATTCCAAGACATTTAAATGTTTCCCCTTAAACCACTCGAGTGTTGCTTTAGCAGTTTGCTCAGGGTCATTGTCCTGCTGGAAGGTGAAATCTCTGGAAGACTGAAACAGGTTTCCCTCAGGAATGTCCCTGTATTTAGCGCCATCCATCATTCCTTCAATTCTGACCAGTTTCCCAGTCCCTGCCGATGAAAAACATCCCCACAGCATGATGCTGCCACCACCATGCTTCACTGTGGGGATGGTGTTCTCGGGGTGATGAGAGGTGTTGGGTTTGCACCAGACATAGCGTTTTCCTTGATGGCCAAAATGCTCAATTTTAGTCTCATCTGACCAGAGTACCTTCTTCCATATATTTGGGGAGTCTCCCACATGCCTTTTGGCGAACACCAAACGTGTTTGCTTATTTTTTTATTTAAGCAATGGCTTTTTTCCTGGCCACTCTTCCGTAAAGCCCAGCTCTGTGAGTGTACGGCTTAAAGTGGTCCTATGGACAGATGCTCTAATCTCCGCTATGGAGCTTTGCAGCTCCTTCAGAGTTATCTGCCCTCCTTGCCTGGTCTGTGAGTTTTGGTGGGTTTGTTGTGGTGCCATATTCTTTCAATTTTTTTATAATGGATTTAATGTTGCTCCGTGAGATGTTCAAAGTTTCAGATATTTTTTTATTACCCAACCCTGATCTGTACTTCTCCACAACTTTGTCCCTGACCTGTTTGGAGAGCTCCTTGGTCTTCAATGTGCCGCTTGTGTCACGGTTTCGGCCGAGGCTGCTCCTCCTCCTGGTTCGGGCAGGCTTCGGCGGTCGTCGTCCCCGGAGTACTAGCTGCCACCGATCTATGTTTCATGTTCGTTTGGTTTTGTCTTGATGTTGTACACCTGTGTCTTGTTAGTCCTCGTTAGTGTCCTATTTAGTTCTCGTTTGTTGTGTGTGTCTTTGTGTGTGATTGCGCTTCTGTTTCGTGTTGGAGCTACTATTTCCCTCCAGTGTTTTGGAGAGGTTATTTTGCACATGTTAGTGCGCCGTTTGTTTTGTCGCCTGTGTGCGCCGTGTATTCGCCTTCGGGCTTATTGTGCTTATGTCTTTTGTGAATATTGCACTAAAGCCTTTGGACTGAGCCTCTGCGTCCTGCGCCTGATTCATACACCACACCCACCTTCAGCACCCGTTGACAGCTTGCTTGGTGGTGCCCCTTGCTTAGTGGTGTTGCAGACTGTGGGGCCTTTCAGAACAGGTGTATATATACTGAGATCATGTGACACTTAGATTGCACACATGTGGACTTTATTTAACTAATTATGTGACTTCTGAATGTAATTGGTTGCACCAGATCTCATTTAGGGGCTTCATAGCAAAGGGGGTGAATACTTTTCCGTTATTTATTTTTTAGAATTGTTTGAAACAAGTTATTTTTTCATTTCACGTCACCAATTTGGACTATTTTGTGTATGTCCATTACATGAAATCCAAATAAAAGTCCATTTAAATTACAGGTGGTAATGCAACAAAATAGGAAAAACACCAAGGGGGATGAATACTTTTGCAAGGCACTGTATTCAGAGTAAAGTTTATTCAACAGGTGTGTGTATTCCAATGGTCCATCAGAGGGCGATGATATCACACAATACCTTTTACTCTGGAGGACAGGATTCAATAATAGTTGTATCAAATCACATTTTATTTGTCACATGCTTAGTTAACAACCGGTATAGACTAACAGTGAAATGCTTACTTATGGGTCCTTTTCCAATAATGAAGAATTAAAGATAAAGTGACTTGAGAAATAGATACACAGTGAATAACGAGTAAAAGTAACATGGCTATATACAGGAAGTACCAGTACCGGGTTGATGTGCAGGAGTACGAGGTAATAACATGGCTATATACAGGAAGTACCAGTACCGAGTTGATTTGCAGGAGTACGAGGTAATAACATGGCTATATACAGGAAGAACCAGTACCGAGTTGATGTGCAGGGGTACGAGGTAATAACATGGCTACATACAGGAAGAACCAGTGCCTAGTTGATGTGCAGGAGTACGAGGTAATAACATGGCTATATACAGGAAGAACCAGTACCGAGTTGATGTGCAGGAGTACGAGGTAATAACATGGCTACATACAGGAAGAACCAGTGCCTAGTTGATGTGCAGGAGTACGAGGTAATAACATGGCTATATACAGGAAGTACCAGTACCGAGTTGATGTGCAGGAGTACGAGGTAATAACATGGAAGTACCAGTACCGAGTTGATGTGCAGGGGTACGCGGTAATAACATGGAAGTACCAGTACCGAGTTGATGTGCAGGGGTACGAGGTAATAACATGGAAGTACCAGTACCGAGTTGATGTGCAGGGGTACGAGGTAATAACATGGAAGTACCAGTACCGAGTTGATGTGCAGGGGTATGAGGTGTAAGGTTATAAATGAACCGAGTAAAACTCACGGACGATTAGTAAAGCTCAACCAAGTTTATTCACCAATTGGGTCACACAGCTGCATAAGACAAAAAACATGTTCCAACCAGCACAGATATATATACTCCAATATATATAACTCCTACTTCCCTCTAAACATTACATCTTCATTGCTAGGCAGGAAGTTAAGTGATGTGGGTAATAACCTGTTCCTTCTCCCTTAACGTGACCTGACCTGACCTCGGCCCTCCATTCTTCACTAATCCACAGCTCTCCACCCTTATCAGAGACTGCAACCTTTCCTTTACTCAGTACACTCCAAGCATTATTGCCTCCACCATATACATGCCACCTACAGATAACCATTCTGTATAAACTGTCACTCCTCATGTCTATAGGATAACTGATGATTAACAATTTTCAAGTTTAGAAGTCAGAACCCATCAGAGGTAATAACATGGCTATATACAGGAAGTACCAGTACCGAGTTGATGTGTAGTTGTACTAGGTAATAACATGGCTATATACAGGACCCACTTCAATTTGCTTACCGCCCCAATAGATCCACAGACGATGCAATTGCCATCACACTGCACACTGCTGTATCCCTTCTGGACAAGAGGAATACCTATGTAAGAATTATGTTCATTGACTATAGCTCAGCATTCAACACCATAGTACCCTCCAAGCTCATCATTAAGCTCGAGGCCCTGGGTCTGAACCCCGCCCTGTGCAACTGGGTCCTGGACTTCCTGACGGGCCGCCCCCAGGTGGTGAAGGTAGGAAACAACACCTCCACTTCACTGATCCTCAACACTGGGGGCATGCTCATCCCCCTCCTGTACTCCATGTTCACCCATGACTGCGTGGCCAAGCACGCCTCCAACTCAATCATCAAGTTTGCAGACGACACAACAGTAGTAGGCTTGATTACCAACAATGACGAGACAGCCTACACTCAACGTCAACAAAACAAAGGAGCTGATCATGGAAACAGTAGAGGGAGTACCTCCTTATCCACATCGACGGGACAGCAGTGGAGAAGGTGGAAAGCTTCAAGTTCCTCGGCGTACACATCACTGACAAACTGAAATGGTCCACCCACACAGACAGTGTGGTGAAGAAGGCGCAACAGCGCCTCTTCAAACTCAGGAGGCTGAAGAAATTTGGCTTGGCACCTAAAACCCTCACAAACTTTTACAGATGCACAATTGAGAGCATCCTGTCGGGCCGTATCACTGCCTGGTACGGCAACTGCACTGCTCGCAACCGCAGGGCTCTCTAGAGGGAGGTGTGGCAAACTACCAGCCCTCCAGGACACCTACAGCACCCGATGTCACAGGAAGTCCGAAAAGATCATCAAGGACAACTAACCATGCCTGTTCACCCCGCTATCATACAGAAGGCGTGGTCAGTACAGGTGCATCAAAGCTGGGACCGAGAGAATGAAAAACAGCTTCTATCTCAAGGCCATCACTGTTAAATAGCCTTAACTAGCACATTAGAGACTGCTGCCTATATACATAGATTAGAAATCACTGGCCACTTTAATAAATGGAACACTAGTCACTTTAATAATGTGTACATATCTGCATTACTCATCTCATATGTATATACTGTATTCTATACTATTCTACTGTATCTTAGTCTATGCCGCACTGACATTGCTCGTCCATATATTTATATATTCTTAATTCCATTGCTTTACTTAGATTTCTGAGTATTGGGTTTATGTTGTGAAACTGTTAGATATTACTTGTTAGATATTACTGCACTGTCGGCGCTAGAAACACAAGCATTTCGCTGCACCCGCAATAACATCTGCTAAACACGTGTATGTGACCAATACAATTTGATTTGATTTGATTTGAAGTACCAGTACCGAGTTGATGTACAGGGGTACGAGGTAATAACAAGGCTATATACAGGAAGTACCAGTACCGAGTTGATGTACAGGGGTATGAGGTAATAACATGGCTATATACAGGAAGTACCAGTACCGAGTTGATGTACAGGGGTACGAGGTAATAACATGGCTATATACAGGAAGTACCAATACCCAGTACAGTCATAGACTGTTCTCTCTGCTACCGCACGGCAAGCGGTACCGGAGTGCCAAGTCTAGGTCCAAAAGCCTTCTCAACAGCTTCTACCCCCAAGCCATAAGACTCCTGAACAGCTAATCAGGGCTACCCGGACTATTTGAACTGCCCACCCACCCCACCCCGTCCCCATGTTTTTACGCTGCTGCTACTCTGTTAATTATTTATGAATAGTCAGTTTAACTCTACCCACATGTACATATTACTTCAACTACCTCAACTAGCCGGTGCCCCCGCACATTGACTCTGCACCGGTACCCCCCTGTATATATAGCCTCCCTACTGTTATTTTATTTTACTTCTGCTCTTTTTTTCTCAACACTTTTTTGTTGTTGTTTTATTTTACTTTTTTATTAAAAATAAATGCACTGTTGGTTAAGGGCTTGTAAGTAAGCATTTCACTGTAATGTCTGCACCTGTTGTATTCGGCGCATGTGGCCAATAAAATGTGATTTGATTTGAGTTGATGTGCAGGGGTACGAGGTAATAACATGGCTATGTACAGGGAGTACCAGTACCGAGTTGATGTGCAGGGGTACGAGGTCATAACATGGCTATGTACAGGAAGTACCAGTACCGGGTTGATGTGCAGGGGTACGAGGTAATAACATGGCTATATACAGGAAGTACCAGTACTGGGTTGATGTGCAGGGGTACGAGGTCATAACATGGCTATATACAGGAAGTACCAGTACCGGGTTGATGTGCAGGGGTACGAGGTAATAACATGGCTATATACAGGAAGTACCAGTACTGGGTTGATGTGCAGGGGTACGAGGTAATAACATGGCTATATACAGGAAGTACCAGTACCGGGTTGATGTGCAGGGGTACGAGGTAATAACATGGCTATATACAGGAAGTACCAGTACTGGGTTGATGTACAGGGGTACGAGGTAATTGAGGTAACTATGTACATTTAGGTAGGGCTAAAGTGACTAGGCAACAGAAGCAGCAGCGTGTGTGGTGAGTGTGAATGTGTGTATTTATGTGTGAGTGTGTGCGTGTGGCATCAGTATGCATGTGTGCGCATGTTATGTGTGTGTGGGAGTATGTAATGTGTGTGTGTGTGTGTGTGTGTGTGTGTGTGTGTGTGTGTGTGTGTGTGTGTGTGTGTGTGTGTGTGTGTTGGGGTGTCAGTGTGAGTATGTGTGAGTGTGTGGTTAGAGTCCAGTGTGTGTGCATAGAGTCAGTGCAAGAGAGTTAGTGCAGAAAAGGGTCAATGCAGGTAGTCTGGGTAGCCATTCGATGAGCTATTTAGCAGTCTTGTCATGCAGTCTTATTGCTTGGGGGTAAAAGTTGTTCATGGTCCTGTTGGTTCCAGACTTGGTGCACTGGTACCGCTTTCCGTGTGGTAGCAGAGAGAACAGTCTATGGCAGTATATGTTGATGTCGGTTTAAAAAAAACATGGATTGGCAAGAAGAGAGGAGATGGAATGAGGCTGTCAGTAACTGGAGTTGGAATGGACGGAGTTACCCCAAACTGTGTAGGCAATTATTTAGAGTAGAGTATATTTAACAGGGTGTCTATTCCAATGGCCCAACAGAGGGCGATGATGTCACTCAATACCTTTTACTCCAGAGCAGGGTTCCCCAAACTCAGTCCTGGGGCCCTCTCTGGGTGCACGTTTTGGTTTTGCCCTAGCACTACACAGGACCGAGTTTGGGAAACCCTGCTCTGGAGGACAGGATTCATTTCAAGTACCCAGTCCAAAAATAACCCACAGCCCTATACAGCTTTGGTGTTACCAGATCTAAAAGGACCAGATAGGTGTAAGAAATATGTTTGGTGATGGCTACTCTAAGCCTCCCAATGAATTTAGAGGAGCTTTGTCATATCGCTTACACCTATAATAACTCCTTCAGATCTACAGAAACCGAAGAGAAAGGGGCGAGGGGTTGTTTCTGGATTGGGCTGTAGAAGGCAGTTTGTAACTTGATTTTGTTGTTGACTGTATAATGGAAATACAATTTAAGATTATTGTATGTTTTCAGTAACTACGAAGGATGGTGATGGATGGATTGATGCTTTATTGTAATAAAGAGGACAGTGCCGTATCTTCTGTGACTTTGGAGAGCGATCGAAAATGAGAAGAATAATAACTGTAAGTTATTTAATATCAACACACTTGATCCATTTTCTCTCTCACGTTCAGCAGTGCTTCTGTTATCTTCCTATTGATCCATAGAATATTACTGTGTGTGTGTGTTCATCTGTTTTGTTTATTTTCTTTCGCAGCTCATAATGTTGGTCTACAATAACAGTGTGTGCAGCGTCCAGTACATAATGGTGTTCTACAATAACAGTGTGTGCAGCGTCCAGTACATAATGTTGTTCTACAATAACAGTGTGTGCAGCGTCCAGTACATAATGTTGTTCTACAATAACAGTGTGTGCAGCGTCCAGTACATAATGTTGTTCTACAATAACAGTGTGTGTAGCGTCCAGTACATAATGTTGTTCTACAATAACAGTGTGTGCAGCGTCCAGTACATAATGTTGTTCTACAATAACAGTGTGTGTAGCGTCAGTACATAATGTTGTTCTACAATAACAGTGTGTGCAGCGTCCAGTACATAATGTTGTTCTACAATAACAGTGTGTGTAGCGTCCAGTACATAATGTTGTTCTACAATAACAGTGTGTGTAGCGTCCAGTACATAATGTTGTTCTACAACAACAGTGTGTGTAGCGTCTAGTACATAATGTTGTTCTACAACAACAGTGTGTGTAGCGTCCAGTACATAATGTTGTTCTACAACAACAGTGTGTGTAGCGTCCAGTACATAATGTTGTTCTACAACAACAGTGTGTGTAGCGTCCAGTACATAATGTTGTTCTACAACAACAGTGTGTGTAGCGTCCAGTATCTACACAAACAACTCTCAACACATCAACGTTTTACCTGGCATGGTTCACCACTAGTACAGGAGATCTTCATGTCTAATATAAAGACCTTTGGTTGTGCTGAAACGCGCCATATGATTAAAACAAAAATGTAGGATATTCTACTTACCGTGCAGCGACAGACCAAACGGATCCTGTTGTGTCTTGGACCATTCTATAGAGCATCAGACAGTGAACAGCAAGATGTGAAGTCATCATCCGTCCACATAGAAACATAAGGCGATGCGTGATCAAACCATTTCCTTTGGATGATTTGTATTGAACGTTGAATGGTTATGATTATCACCGTTTTTGAGAAAATGAAAAGTATGTATTAAAATATGGATGTTTTGAGGGGTTATGAAAATAGCATTTACGCCTTATTGTGTCGCACCTGGAAAGATTCTGACCCAGGAATTCCTAGAGGGACTGAAATGAATTCTATAGCTGACATTTGAGGGTGTTGTTTCTGTTATTAGAATGACAGTACTGTGTGTGTGTGTGTCTGTGTGTGCGTGCGTGTGTTTGTGTGTGTGTGTGTGTGACCATGGCTGCTTGCATTGCCAAATATCTTATTCATATGTCACTTCTAGGGCAGCCATAAGAACCTTGTTAGCGTCAGTGTGACAAGCATTATGCTACTGTGTTATGCTGTCAAATCAGTCCACATAATTATACCCCCTGGCTCATGGAACAGAATGGTGTGTGTGTGTTTGTGTGTGTGTGCGAGCATGTGTGTGTGTGTGCTGATGAGGGGGACACACAGAGAGGAGACAGCCAGTGAGGGAAAAATCAATCTCCAGAAACAAAAGGAAGAGTGTTTATTAGGTTGACATGTGAAGCAGCCAATCGCACTGTCAGCGGTGATCTGCATTAAAAAGTCAGACCAGGAAATGGTATGATTTCCTAGAGGATGGTACAGTTAGAGGCCATAGCTAAGAACAAAGGCGTGTGTGCGTGTGTGTGTGTGTGTGTGTGTGTGTGTGTGTGTGTGTGTGTGTGTGTGTGTGTGTGTGTGTGTGTGTGTCTGTGTCTGTGTCTGTGTCTGTGTCTGTGTCTGTGATCTCTTTCTCGACAGGAGTTCGAAGCACTTCAGTCATCACTTCTGTGGGACTCTGAGGTCTTTGTTTTGTCCAACATTATCTTAACACCATTCCACTCTATTCCAAAATGGAAACCTCTCCCCATAGCTTCATCTGGTAGATAGATATAGTACCTGACTCCTCATAAATGCAATGGTTTGGGACTGTCTTAAATGCACTAAAGCGGTAACATGCACACACCCAGAGTAAGTCAAAAGAATGTATTTGAATTGTGACTGGTGAGCAGCACAAGCTGTAACACATAGATTCTATTCTCAAAGTATCTCAGTATTGAAATTACATAATTAGTGAAGTACTTAATGATAGCAAAACATGTGTCAGTAATCATAAACTCTGGCACGATAATAATATTAATAGTTTCAACAATAACAACCACCATATCGTCAGTTGCACAGAGCATTGACTGACCATTTTTCTTTAGAGTCCATATACCACTCCGCAAAATGGCTTCCCATCACTGTATCTCCCAACCATAGTGTCTAGCCCGCCCATCAACAGAATGTCCCTCCGGAAACTCCACTTTTGCACTCTGATGCATTTTGCGTTATAGTCCTCTGGCTAGGGCCAAAGCAGTCATGGTGTAAGAGTCTTTCCTCTGAGAGTACATCAGCTGGTGATATGGCCTGCCAGGGTTTGTCATGTTTTACACAGATAGATGAAAAGCTGGTGGAGTGTGTTAAATGTTTATGGTCTGGCTAGGAGACAGGGTGAAGGTGTAGTTAACCACAGTTAATACACATGTATCTCATAGGGATACACGGCCTACTCTGTCCCATGCTGCTTTTAATGGCGCATGTTGTGTTGTTGGGTTTTTATGATGTCGGCACCATAACTTTATTGATGCATGTAATTAGTGGTGAGAGTGGGGAGAGGGTGTGTGTAATTAGAGAGGGGATGTGTGATTGAATACGAGTCTATGCACATGCATATGTGTTATTGTTGCTTGTAATGAGTGCTGAGAGTTTGGCTGAAACCGAAAAAAGTTTATTTTGGGTCTGAACTCATGGGGGAGATTCTATTGGATCTGGGAAATCTCATCTACCCTGGATGGATTAGCAGAAATGGCTCCTTCTGGGATCCTTGAGGAGCCGAGTGTTCCCTTGGTTCTAGACACACAGAATTGGGGATCAGGGTTCCTAATGGGGCTCAGGTTGGTGACTGAGCCACTGGATGAGGAACAGGAGCTCAGGTGAATCTTGGTCCAGACAGATAGGTGGTGAATTTAGAGGATTGACAAAGTCAAGAAGAATGAAGGTTCTCATGACTGACTTCTCAGTCAGGTCTAGAAACACATGTAGAACCATGAAATTGTACATTCCTCCAGGTGGGTGCCACACATTGGTGGTGGATGAGGTGAGTTACTATGTAAAGCGCTTTGAGTATCTCAGTGGGTAGAAATGCGCTATATAAATCCATTATTATTATTATTGCATGGTTCAGAAATCCCCCACTCTCCCGTCCCCAAGAACACGGTTCTAAAAGGCCAATAGTCGTTGGGACTCTGCTCAGCTGCACTCCTCACAGTTGCAGGCTAGGATGTAGCGGTAGGTTGCGGTGATGCGGGCTCCTCCGGCGCAGCGGAGCCTCACAGCCTTCAGCTTGGAGGTGTGGGGCTTGCAGCAGAAACAGGTACTCTTGAAGGGCTGCTTCAACACCGAGCTGAAGGAGATGAGAGGGTCGGAGCGCGACGTGTAGCTGCAGTGGCCCTCACACCGAGCCAGCAACACCATCTGGAGAGGAGGAGGGGAGGGAGGAGAGGAGAGCGGAGGAGGAGAGGAGAGCGGAGGAGGTGAGGAGAGGAGAGGAGAGCGGAGGAGGAGAGGAGAGCAGAGGAGGAGAGGGAGCGGAGGAGAGAGGAGAGAGAGGAGAGGAGAGGAGAGGAGAGGAGGGAGAGGAGGGGGAGAGGGAGAGGGGAGAGGGGGGAGGGGGAAGGAGAGGAGGGAGGAGAGGAGAGGAGAGGGAGAGGAGAGGAGAGGAGAGGAGAGGAGAGGAGAGGAGAGGAGAGGGAGAGGGGGAATGGAGCAAAGGAGAGGGGCGGAGGAGATGGAGTAGAGGGAGGAGAGGGCAGGAGAGGGGCGGAGAGACGGAGGAGGGAGGAGAGGGGAGGAGAGGGGCGGAGGAGATGGAGGAGAGGGAGGAGAGGGGAGGAGAGGGGCGGAGGAGATGGAGGAGAGGGGAGGAGAGGAGCGGAGGAGACGGAGGAGAGGGGCGGAGGAGACGGAGGAGGAGGGGGAGGAGGAGGGGAGGGAGGGAGGAGAGGGAGGAGAGGGAGGGGAGAGGGAGGAGAGGGGAGGAGAGGGGCGGAGGAGACGGAGGAGAGGGAGGAGAGTAGACGAGGAGGGGAGGGGAGGGAGGAGAGGGAGGAGAGGGGATAAAACATACATGAGCACTTCAAGGAAGTTTAGAAAACAGTGAAGTTATGTTAACCTGTTCAAAAAGCTGTAGTCTATATAGTCACTGTCCCAGTCAGGCTTGGTATTCTCTACTGTAATCAAGAGCCTGCAGTCTGACTCAATCTGTGGCCTCTGCACCTTTAGTGATAGGAGTTAGGCTAGTCTGTCTCACTGTTAACACTGAAAGCTCTGAGTTAGTCACACACACACACGTAAATCACATGAGTAACCTCGCCTGAGACCTGAAGACTTGTGTTAGCTCCATTGGCGCTCTGCAGCAACACACCCAGTATCATCGCCCTAATGAGTGATGTTGTTCTAATGGCTCAGCCTCCCTACTGTGTGTCTGTCTGCCAGAGGAACACAACTACACAACATGGATGACCCGTTTCACTGTGTTCCTAGCTGATCCTCATCTAGAGGTGATGGTCTGCCTGCGATGTGACCACTTTCCACACACACACTGTAAGTGGACTCCTGTGTCATGTCCCCTGTCAGCTGCCTCATTTCGCCACTGATGTCACCCACTCTGACAATAGCTCGCTTCGGGCCAGGGGCTCTCTCTCTCTCTCTCTCTCTCTCTCTCTCTCTCTCTCTCTCTCTCTCTCTCTCTCTCTCTCTCTCTCTCTCTCTCTCTCTCTCTCTCTCTCTCTCTCTCTCTCTCTCTCTCTCTCTCTCTCTCTCTCTCACTCTCTCTCACTCTCTCTCTCGCTCTCTCGCTCTCTCGCTCTCTCTCTCGCTCTCTCTCTCTCTCTTTGGCTAAAGCCTGCCTCGGGCCAGGGAATATGACACATACACACACACACACTTGTCGGCGATGACTGCAAGGGAGTTGGCAGCCACTTAGGAACATGTGTCTTCCTTCTGAGGACTAAAAGATGAGCTATCAGCTAGGAAGTGTCTTAATATTTTCACAGAGAGCGGTTGGGAGGTGCAGGTGTTGTGTGTGTGTGGAGGGGGAGAAGAGGAGAGGAGAGGAGAGAAGAGGAGAAGGGGGGAGAAGGGGGGAGAAGAGGAGAGAAGAGGGGAGAAGGGGGAGAAGAGGAGAGGAGAGGAGAGGAGAGGAGAGGAGAGGAGAGGAGAGGAGAGGAGAGGAGAGGAGAGGAGAGGAGAGGAGAGGAGAGAAGAGGGGAGAAGAGGAGAGAAGGGGGAGAAGGGGGGAGAAGAGGAGAGGAGAGGAGAGGAGAGAAGGGGGAGGAGAGGAGAGGAGAGGGGAAGAGGAGAGAAGGGGGAGAAGAGGAGAGAAGGAGGGAGAAGAGGAGAGAAGGGGGGAGAACAGGAGAGGAGAGGAGAGGAGAGGAGAGGAGAGGAGAGGAGAGGAGAGGAGAGGAGAGGAGAGGGGGAAGAAGAGAGAAGAGGAGAGGAGAGGAGAGAAGGGGGGAGAAGAGGAGAGAAGAGGAGAGGAAGGGGGAAGAGAGGAGAGGAGAGGGGGAAAAGGAGAGAAGAGGGGAGAAGGGGCTGGAGATTGAGATTGAGAACAACATGGCAAGATGACAACAGCTGGGCAGCAGATGAAGGCCTCTTCACCTTCAAAAACCCAATGCCGCCTTTCACTACACGCCTACGTACAGTTGAAGTTGGAAGTTTACATACATCTTAGCCAAATACATTTAAACTCAGTTTTTCACAATTCCTGACATTTAATCCTAGTACAAATTCCCTGTCTTAGGTCAGTTAGGATCACCACTTTATTTTAAGAATGTGAAATGTCAGAATAATAATAGAGAGAATGATTTATTTCAGCTTTTATTTCTTTCATCACATTCCCAGTGGGTCAGAAGTTTACATACACTCAATTAGTATTTGGTAGCATTAACTTTAAATTGTTTAACTTGGGTCAAACGTTTCGGGTAGCCTTCCACAAGCTTCCCACAATAAGTTTGGTGAATTTTGGCCCATTCCACATGACAGAGCTGGTGTAACTGAGTCAGTTTTGTGGGCCTCCTTGCTCGCACACGCTTTTTCAGTTCTGCCCACACATTTTCTATAGGCTTGAGGTCAGGGCTTTGTGATGGCCACTCCAATACCTTGACTTTGTTGTCCTTAAGCCATTTTGCCACAACTTTGGAAGTATGCTTGGGGTCATTGTCCATTTGGAAGAGCCATTTGCGATCAAGCTTTAACTTCCTTACTGATGTCTTGAGATGTTGCTTCAATATATCCACATAATTTTCCTTCCCCATGCTGCCATCCCCGTGCTTCACGGTTGGGATGGTGTTCTTCAGCTTGCAAGCTAACCCCTATTTCCTCCAAACATATCGATGGTCATTATGGCCAAACAGTTCTATTTTTGTTTCATCAGACCAGAAAGGTTCGATCTTTGTCCCCATGTGCAGTTGCAAACCGTAGTCTGGCTTTTTTTATGGCGGTTTTGGAGCAGTGGCTTCTTCCTTGCTGAGCGGCTTTTCAGGTTATGTCAATATAGGACTCGTTTTACTTTGGATATAGATACTTTTGTACCTGTTTCCTCCAGCATCTTCACAAGGTCCTTTGCTGTTGTTCTGGGATTGATTTGCACTTTTCGCACCAAAGTACATTCATCTCTAGGAGACAGAACGCGTCTCCTTCCTGAGCGGTATGACGGCTGCGTGGTCCCATAGTGTTTATACTTGCGTACTGTTGTTTGTACAGATGAACGTGGTACCTTCAGGCATTTGGAAATTGCTCCCAAGGATGAACCAGACTTGTGGCGGTGTACAATTTTGTGGCTGATTTATTTTTGATTTTCCCATGATGTCAAGCAAAGAGGCACTGAGTTTGAAGGTAGGCCTTGAAATACATCCACAGGTACACCTCCAATTGACTCGAAACATGTCAATTAGCCTATCAGAAGCTTCTAAAGCCATGACATCATTTTCTGGAATTTTCCAAGCTGTTAAAATGCACAGTCAACTTAGTGTATGTAAACTTCTGACCCACTGGAATTGTGATACAGTGAATTATAAGTGAAATAATCTGTCTGTAAACAATTGTTGGAAAAATTACTTGTGTCATGCACAAAGTAGATGTCCTAACCGACTTGCCAAAACTATAGTTTGTTAACAAGACATTTGTGGAGTGGTTGAAAAACGAGTTTTAATGACTCCAACCTAAGTGTATGTAAACCTCCGACTTCAATTGTAAATATGTACGCACAGTTGCAAAAACGTACAGACGCATCAACAGTCGGGAACACACACACATACACAACTACGGCCCTGTATGTAGGAAATGGAGTCATGGTGGGAGAGAGAGAGGGAAGAACAGGAAGAAGAGAAAGATGGGATGACAGCCCCCCTCCATTCCCATATGAGACCCAACCAGGGATCACTTACCCTCATTTAAACTGGTTTACATGAGGAACTGTCACTATCACTCACTGATCACTACAGATCCCCAGTGTCAAGCCATGTACTGCATGCTGTCCTGTCTACATGCCTTATATTATTTACATTTACGTCATTTAGCAGACGCTCTTATCCAGAGCGACTTACAGTTAGTGCATACATTATTCTATTTAATTTTTTATTTTCGCGTTGCAAACGCCATGCTCTACCAGCTGAGCTACCTCCCTTTAATGCCTCAGGGAGGGAGAGGGAAACTAACTCTCTCCTCTGTTACTCTTTTTCTAGTCTCTCCTCCCCTCTTCTCTCTCTCTTTCTATTATTTCCTTCTATTAGACCTGTCTCTCTCATCTCTCTCTCTCTCTCTCTCTCTCTCTCTCTCTCTCTCGTCTAGGTGAGTCACACTGCTGTTGGGTGAGGTGTTGGATGTGGGCCACACTGCAGACATTTGCTTGTCTGTCTGTCTGTCTGTCTGTCTGTCTGTCTGTCTGTCTGTCTGTCTGTCTGTCTGTCTGTCTGTCTGTCTGTCTGTCTGTCTGTCTGTCTGTCTGTCTGTCTGTCTGTCTGTCTGTGTCTCTCTCTCTCTCTCTCTCTCTCTGGGGGCTTGTTTTATATTTGGCTGGGGTGAGGAACTCACAGAGAGTGAGAGACAGAGACAGAGAGAGAGAGTGAGAGAGAGACACAGAGAGAGAGAGGGACAGACAGACAGACAGACAGACATACATACAGACAGACAGAGAGACAGAGACAGTGAGAGTGAAAATGAAAAGAGAGAAAGATGTAAAGACCTACTCAATAGACTCATTAGAGAGAGCAAACAGAGAGATGTGTTCCCTGTCTGTAGTCCCAGGGGTCTGCATTGGAGGTTTCGAGCAGATCTGTGTTCTGATATTTATCATGTAAAACCTCCTTCTCCTTTGTCAGCTTCTTAGCAGGAAGACTAGGGGTGGATGACTGGATTGGCTTACAGTGTGTGTGTGTGTGTGTGTGTGTGTGTGTGTGTGTGTGTGTGTGTGTGTGTGTGTGTGTGTGTGTGCGTGCGTGCGTGCATTTGTGTGTGCACGCATACGTGTTTGTTTTGATTTACAGGAAGGTCTGACCTCCTTTATCATTAGGTATCCGCTAGTGTATCTGTGTGTGAAAGAGTGTGAGTGTGTGTGTGTGTTTGTGTGTGTGTGTGTGTGTGTGTGTGCACATACTAGTATGTGTGTGTGTCTGTGTGTGTGTGTTTGTGTGTGTGTGTGCACATTCAGCCGGCTTACCTTGGAGTTGCACTTGTAGATGGAGTGTGTGATGGTCTCCACGAAGTGATGCCTCATACAGCGGTGTGGGTCTGTGTCTCCATGGTGAGTGCCGTGTCCGCTCTCCGCCTTACTGCTGCTGGCCTGCACTACCACCACTAGGGGGCAGAAGACCAGCAACAGCAGTAGCCCTGAGGGGGGAGAAAGGGGGGCTGGGGGCCACATACTGGGGCCAGGGAGGGCTGGCTGGGAAGGGGGCAGGGCATAGGGAGTAGGGGGTAAAGTCAAAGAGGCATGGAGGAATTTCAGAGGAGACGCAGAGAGGGTGAGAGAGGGACACCCTCTTTCTTTCTCCCTGTCCACTCCTTTTTATGCCTCTCTGTTTGTCTGTTTGTTTCTCTTTTCACTGGGAGTGACTTTTATCTGTTTGTCTGTTTGTTTCTCTTCTCACTGGGAGTGACTTTTCTCTGTTTGTCTGTTTGTTTCTCTTTTCACTGGTAGTGACCTTTCTCTGTTTGTCTGTTTGTTTCTCTTTTCACTGGGAGTGACTTTTCTCTGTTTGTCTATTTGTTTCTCTTTTCACTGGGAGTGACTTTTCTCTGTTTGTCTGTTTGTTTCTCTTTTCACTGGGAGTGACTTTTCTCTGTTTGTCTGTTTGTTTCTCTTTTCACTCGGAGTGACTTTTCTCTGTTTGTCTGTTTGTTTCTCTTCTCACTGGGAGTGACTTTTCTCTCTCTGTTTCTGTTTCTGTCTCTTTCTTGTTCTCTTTACTGATGTGATGGAGTGAGGCTTTCCCTTATTCTCTCTCTGTAATGGCACTGTAAACCCCAATGTGCTGTCATTACTCCATTTTTTTAGGAAACCTGTCACACTTAATATATCTGAGTAGCCTACAGTTACTTAAAATGATTTTGTAGTCATTACTCAAACCGATAGAGTCACTGTGACCCTGTGTCAAACTCATTCCACGGTGGGCCGAGTGTGCGGATTTTTGCTCCTCCCTTATACTTCATTGATGAATTAAGGTCACTAATTAGTAAGGAACTCCCCTCACTTGGTTGTCTAGGGCTTAATTGAAAGGAAAAACCAAAAGCCTGCAGAAACTAAGCCCTCCATGGAATGAGTTCGACACCCCTAGTGTGGGTCCAGATTTGAGTTGTATCAGCTTGAACATTTTGAGTAACGCCTCAGCTAAGCTACGCCTCCAATATAATTTCCCAGTGTGCCTTGTCCTTTCGAGTGAAATATAGAGTTACCACCCATGACTGTATTTGTTAGTGACAGAGACATGGTTGTTGAATTCGTTCATTTTCAGTCCTGTGGCCTTCACCAAAAGAGTTCCTAAGTGAATGTTGTCATTAAACTCTTTATGACAATACACTACATAGCTCATAAGGTCTTATTTTGAGGCCTAGCTTTACCTTAATACAGTGGCCTGAAACTCATGGTTTACAAGCCAAATCAGGCCAGAAAGTAGGGTTGCAAAATTCCACTAACTTTCCCCAAATTCCCAGATTTTCAGGAATCTACCAAACAGGATTTCTGAAAAACCTGGAAAATTTACCCGAATTTTGCAACCCTACCTGCAAGTCACATTATGCTGGCTTGCAAAGTGAGGTGCCATTCCTATTGGAATCCAGCCAGAGTTATGCTATCGAACAGTTTGATTTTTTTATTCACCCGGAACCTGCATTCATAATGATTGCCATGGTTAGGAACAGTGTGAGGAGACTACCTAAGCCATTTAAACTGGAACAATCATTTCAGTAATGGGTGCGAAACAATCTACCTAAATGATTGGATTAGTTTAGAAAAATGCATGTTATTTATCTTTGTGTAGCATAAGATGAATCAATCACTCAATGTACATGCAAAAACACAGATATTAAAAACAATTCCCAAAAATCTACCTGCAGTAGAGCATGCTGGGTAAAAAACGTCCTTTGTTATCGTAACTTTAAAGAATAGAGTTGAGGTGACTTCTCATTTAGTTTTGAGTCAGTACCACATAAACATTTGAAGTAATAATGACTTTTCATCGACTTTGAGTTCAACTTACTAGAAGTATTTGAGTAGAAAATGTGTTGGGGTTAGCAATGGGTGTTGGTGTGGAGCTCCTAGTGCTGGCCCAGGGTGCTGCTGGGGGAGGGAGGCTGGTCTGTGGAGCTCCTAGTGCTGGCCCAGGGTGCTGCTGGGGGAGGGAGGCTGGTCTGTGGAGCTCCTAGTGCTGGCCCAGGGTGCTGCTGGGGGAGGGAGGCTGGTCTGTGGAGCTCCTAGTGCTGGCCCAGGGTGCTGCTGGGGGAGGGAGGCTGGTCTGTGGAGCTCCTAGTGCTGGCCCAGTGTGCTGCTGGGGAGGGAAGCTGGTCTGTGGGTCCTCCTAGTGCTGGCCCAGGGTGCTGCTGGGGAGAGAAGCTGGTCTGTGGGTCCTCCTAGTGCTGGCCCAGGGTGCTGCTGGGGAGGGAAGCTGGTCTGTGGGTCCTCCTAGTGCTGGCCCAGGGTGCTGCTGGGGAGAGAAGCTGGTCTGTGGAGCTCCTAGTGCTGGCCCAGGGTGCTGCTGGGGAGGGAAGCTGGTCTGTGGGTCCTCCTAGTGCTGGCCCAGGGTGCTGCTGGGGAGGGAAGCTGGTCTGTGGGTCCTCCTAGTGCTGGCCCAGGGTGCTGCTGGGGAGGGAAGCTGGTCTGTGGGTCCTCCTAGTGCTGGCCCAGGGTGCTGCTGGGGAGGGAGGCTGGTCTGTGGGTCCTCCTAGTGCTGGCCCAGGGTGCTGCTGGGGAGAGAAGCTGGTCTGTGGAGCTCCTAGTGCTGGCCCAGGGTGCTGCTGGGGAGGGAAGCTGGTCTGTGGGTCCTCCTAGTGCTGGCCCAGGGTGCTGCTGGGGAGGGAAGCTGGTCTGTGGGTCCTCCTAGTGCTGGCCCAGGGTGCTGCTGGGTAGGGAAGCTGGTCTGTGGGTCCTCCTAGTGCTGGCCCAGGGTGCTGCTGGGGAGGGAGGCTGGTCTGTGGGTGCTCCTAGCCTTGGCCCAGGGTGCTGCTGGGGGGGAGGGAAGCTCTTCTGTTGGTCCTCATCCTGGACCTCTCCATCTCTCCTCTCTGTTGGTCTGGATCTAGAGAGAGAGGGAGAGAAAGATGGGAGGGGAGATGGGAGGGGAGATGGGAGGGGAGATGCGTCATCTGTATTTTCTAAAGCCCCTTTTCTCAAACTAAGACATTAAGGTGAAAGGTACTGCGTGGTTTACATTATTCCCCTCTAATCAGGGAACCATTCAGACCTGGGACACTAGGTGAGTGGAATCCCTGGCCAATCAGTGGTATGAATCAATACATTTGCAGGAGAGTAAGAAAACCAGAAGAGCTCCGGACATTTGTGCTTTTCTCTGGCTCCTCATAGACTACACACAAGGGATGCGTTGTTTCCAAACATTTGTGATTTATACTGTTACAGTAGCTATTGAAGTCTTGTGGCAGGATATGGTTGGATCTGAATTGATTCCACAGCTATTTGTGTTTTCAAATCCTTTCTAGTCCTTTCTAGTTCTTGAAGACATTCCGCTCCCACAGATCTCATCTGGTCAGACTCATATTGCTTTAAAATAAAACAGAGCATATTGCCTCAAACTTTCTGCCATTGTAATATGCCATTACTGATCATTATGGTCCAAATCTAGCTGAGTCAAAAGGCAGACAGACAGAAGCTAGTCAGAGGTAGTCTGCCAATACAGAACACACACACACACACGCACACACACACACGCACGCACGCACGCACGCACGCACGACACACACACACACACACACACACAGAGATTGGTGAAAAACAAGTCACCATACATCAAACACTAGATAATGATGATGAGGATGATGATGAGGATGCCGATGATGATGATGAACTATGAATACGATGATAACTATGGAAACGATGACAACGAAAACACCAGTTGCTATGCCAGCCAGGTATGTGTGATATTGAAAGGCCTGTGGGATAAACAACAGTGAAGGCTGGGAGTCTGAGAGGTGGAGGTAGGCTGTTCTCCTCAGTAAGAACAGACTGGGATGTCTGCTCTGCTGTGTAAACCCTATAGCAGCAGCTAAACAACTCAGGGAGTATTTATTTTAACAGGCCAACTGATACTTCTATTCCTAACAGGAGGAATTCTAAAGTAAAATGATTCCCCCAATAAAGAAAAACACTAGGATGGAGGGAGGGATGGAAGGATGGAGGGAGGGGTGGATGTTTTAAATGAATCTTGTATTATGTGATTTTACAGGAAACCCTAGCAGAGTTGTGTAGAAAGGAAGAAAAATGCTAAACAACAACAATACCCTACATTATGTCAAAAGTCCCTCGATTATCATTTCCTCTGTTGAAGCAGGTCAGTCCCTGATCTGGAGTCCTGTTACTGAGAGGGTCAGTCCCTGATCTGGAGTCCTGTTACTGAGAGGATCAGTCCCTGATCTGAAGTCCCATTACAGAGAGGGTCTGTCCCTGATCTAAAGTCCTGATTCTGAGAGGGTCAATCCTTGATCTGGAGTCCTGTTACTGAGAGGGTCAATCCCTGATCTGGAGTCCTGTTACTGAGAGGGTCAGTCCCTGATCTGGAATCCTGTTAATGAGAGGGTCAGTCCCTGATCTGAAGTCCTGTTATTGAGAGGGACAATCCCTGATCTGAAGTCCTGTTACTGAGAGGGTCAGTCCCTGATCTGAAGTCCTGTTACTGAAAGGGTCAGTCCCTGATCTGAAGTCCTGTTACTGAGAGGGCCAGTCCCTGATCTGAAGTCCTGTTACTGAGAGGGTCAGTCCCTGATCTGAAGTCCTGATTCTGAGAGGGTCAGTCCCTGATCTGAATTCCTGTTACTGAGAGGTTCAGTTCCTGATATGATGTCCTGTTACTGAGAAGGTCAGTCCCTGATCTGAAGTCCTGTTACTGAGAGGGTCAGTCCCTGATCTGAAGTCATATTACTGAGAGGTTCAGTCCCTGATCTGAAGTCCTGTTACTGAGAGGGTCAGTCCCTGATCTGGAGTCCTGTTACTGAGAGGGTCAATCCCTGATCTGGAGTCCTGTTACTGAGAGGGTCAGTCCCTGATCTGAAGTCCTGTTACAGAGAGGGTCTGTCCCTGATCTAAAGTCCTGATTCTGAGAGGGTCAATTCTTGATCTGGAGTCCTGTTACTGAGAAGGTCAGTCCCTGATCTGAAGTTCTGTTACTGAGAGGGTCAGTCCCTGATCTGAAGTCCTGTTAATGAGAGGTTCAGTCCCTGATCTGGAGTCCTGTTACTGAGAGGTTCAGTCCCTGATCTGGAGTCCTGTTACTGAGAGGGTCAGTCCCTGATCTGGAGTCCTGTTACTGAGAGGTTCAGTCCCTGATCTGAAGTCCTGTTACTGAGAGGGTCAGTCCCTGATCTGAATTCCTGTTAATGAGAAGGTCAGTCCCTGATCTGAATTCCTGTTACTGAGAGGGTCTCGAGACAGTGAGCCCTCACTCACACACATGCACCCACAGGCACTCACACAGGCACACACACACACACAGCTACACACACACACACACACTCACCGCTTTCCCAACACCACACACAACACCTCTACATACACACACCTCCCCTTGCCTCTTACGAGGCCTATTAGCTCCCACAGCCACTTGTTCTGCCCAACACTCTCTTAACACCAATGCCATTTGTCAGGAGGACAATAAAAAGCAAAGGATCTCAGGAAAAGAAAAGTCAATCATGAATGCAGATGAAAATATGTAGTATGGCTGGCAGTGGCTTAGCTGTCGTGAGAGAACTTGTTGGGAGAGCGATTTATTTTAATGAAAAGTCATTCCTGGAGGAGAGGAAAGGGTCTGGCTCGAGGCTGTTTGTGCTTGTATTAGGTTTCTTCTCTATGTAATAAAATAACTGAGTTATTGGTGTGTGTATGTGTGTGTGTGTGTGTGTGTGTGTGTGTGTGTGTGTGTGTGTGCACGTGTAAGGGGACCGTCAATCCCTGAGTAGTGGTTAGGGCGAGGCACACGTGTGTCTGAGAGCGTGTGTGTGTCAGTCTGCATGTGTATGTGGTCAGTTTGAGTCCCCTTAATTGGGGGAATTGTTTGAGGGCAGAGGGCCAGAGAGGGGTAAGGGGCAGACTGTGGTCCTCTCCCCAAACTCCCCTACACCTGCCCTGGACTCAGATTTATAGAACCCTGGTTGTACACAAACAACAGCTGGAGCCTCCGATCCCCTCTTCGCTGTTATTGATACTTTGTAATGGCTCCAATTGTTGTAATAAACCATTCTCTCTCTCTCTCTCTCTCTCTCTCTCTCTCTCTCTCTCTCTCTCTCTCTCTCTCTCTCTCTCTCTCTCTCTCTCTCTCTCTCTCTCTCTCTCTATTCAATGGGCTTTATTGGCATGGGAAACGTATGTTAACATTGCCAAAGCAAGTGGAGTAGATAGTAAACAAAAGTGAAATAAACAATAAATATGAACAGTAAACATTACACTCAGAAGTTCCAAAAGAATAAAGACATTTCAAATATTATATTATGTATATATCCAGTGTTGTAACAATGTGCAAATAGTTAAAGTATATGGGTTGTATTTACAATGGTGTATGTTCTTCACTGGTTGCCCTTTTCTTGTGGCAACAGGTCACAAATATTGCTGCTGTGATGGCACACTGTGGTATTTTACCCAGTAGATAAGGGAGTTTATCAAAATTGGGTTTGTTTTCGAATTCTTTGTGGAACTCCGTAATCTGAGGGAAATATGTGTCTCTAATATGGTCATACATTTGACAGGAGGTTAGGAAGTGCAGCTCAGTTTCCACCTCATTTTGTGGGCAGTGTGCACATAGCCTGTCTTCTCTTGAGAGCCAGGTCTGCCTACGGCGGCCTTTCTCAATAGCAAGGCTATGCTCACTGAGTCTGTACATAGTCAAAGCTTTCTTTAAGTTTGGGTCAGTCACAGTGGTCAGGTATTCTGCCACTGTGTACTCTCTGTTTAGGGCCAAATAGCATTCTAGTTTGCTCAGTTTTTTTGTTAATTCTTTCCAATGTGTCAAGTAATTCTCTTTTTGTTTTGTCATGATTTGGTTGGGTCTAATTGTGTTGTTTTTGTCCTGGGGCTCTGTGGGGTCTGTTTGTGTTTGTGAACAGAGCCCCAGGACCAGCTTACTTAGGGGACTCTTCTCCAAGTTCATCTCTATGTAGGTGATGGTTTTGTTATGGAAGGTTTGGGAATCGCTTCCTTTTAAGTGGTTATAGAATTTAACGGCTCTTTTCTGGATTTGGATAATTAGCGGGTATCTGCCTAATTCTGCTCTGCATGCATTATTTGGTGTTATTCGTTGTACACAGAGGATATTTTTTGCAGAATTCTGGTGTTTGTCCCATTTTGTGAATTCTTGGTTGGTGAGCGGACCCCAGACCTCACAACCATAAAGGGCAATGGGTTCTATAACTGAGTCAAGTATTTTTAGCCAGATCCTAATTGTTATGTCGAATTTTATGTTCCTTTTGACGGCATAGAATGCCCCTCTCTCTCTCTCTCTCTCTCTCTCTCTCTCTCTCTCTCTCTCTCTCTCTCTCTCGCTCTCTCTCTCTCTCTCTCTCTCTCTCTCTCTCTCAGACACACACATCAATTCCATCCAGCGCCCCCCAGTCCCACTCCCTCTCTACCTCTCTCCCTTCATCACACATGTCAACTCTGGGGGACATCAAGTCTGAACTTTTCTACCACTCCAGGTAGAGTTCTTAAATCCAAGGTAGGTTGGGGATTTTGGCCTTGTTATTCATCTGTGTTATGGTTGGCTGTTGGACTGTAACAGTCCCTTCTTATTACACCAAACAGCTACAGTGGCAGTCCAATCCCATACGATACAATCGACCCATTCATGTTGAATTACACTTGCAATTTGAATTTTTTAAAGGAATGAACTTGGGTTTTATTTCCATTGCAGAAAGTTGCTAAGCATTGCCAAGATTGATCCGTTATAAATAATAATAATATGCCATTTAGCAGACGCTTTTATCCAAAGCGACTTACAGTCATGTGTGCATACATTTTTACGTATGGGTGGTCCCGGGGATCGAACCCACTACCCTGGCGTTACAAGCGACATGCTCTACCAATTGAGCTACAGAGGACCATGTTATCCTGCCTGTGCAACTTTCCATTTAGAGAAACATTTGATTGGGAGAAGCAGTCAGACATGTCTCCTGTTTTAGCTGTGGGAAAGTACTGCACACCACAAACAGCTCTTAGTGTCTGTCTGTCTGTCTGTCTGTAGGTCTGTCTGTAGGTCTGTCTGTCTGTCTGTCTGTCTGTCTGTCTGTCTGTCTGTCTGTCTGTCTGTCTGTCTGTCTGTGTAGATCTGTCTGTCTGTCACTCCAGGTCTGCATGATCCAGCAGCTCCAGGGCTTGGCCCAGTGTTCGGGTGGAGGGTTTTAGGAGTAGATGGCTGACCTAGGTGAAACATGTATAGACAGGATAGGTTAATCAAGGGAAAGAGGGGATAATATGGGTTAGGGGGGCAGAGAAGGGAGGGAACGGGGGTGACAGGCGGTATAGGTTGTTGAGACACTTAATATACAAGCCCCAGGAATTAGATACTTTTTTACTATCATCCACATACTCTCACATAAAACAAGTCCCCTTCAAGTGAGCAGGAGCCTGAAGGAAATGCACTTACGTGGGTAGGAGGTTGGTTCGGACACAGGCATGCTCCAAGAATAAGTTATCAAAAGTCACCTGCATTCTCTTCCTAAAACCAGCAATGGGAAGCTACAGAATGGGTCTCTCTTAGTCTTCAGGGGTCTCACAGGGGCCCCACACGGAGTAGCCAGGAATAGGCTGTACCCCATTCTGTACCCCATTCTGTACCCCATTCTGTACCCCATTCTGTACCCCATTCAGTACCCCATTCTGTACCCCATTCTGTACCCCATTCTGTACCCCATTCTGTACCCCATTCTGTACCCCATTCAATACCCCATTCTGTACCCCATTCTGTACCCCATTCTGTACCCCATTCTGTACCCCATTCTGTACCCCATTCAATACCCCATTCTGTACCCCATTCTGTACCCCATTCTGTACCCCATTCTGTACCCCATTCAATACCCCATTCTGTACCCCATTCTGTACCCCATTCTGTAACCCATTCAATACCCCATTCTGTACCCCATTCTGTACCCCATTCTGTACCCCATTCAATACCCCATTCTGTATCCCATTCTGTACCCCATTCTGTAACCCATTCTGTACCCCATTCAATACCCCATTCTGTACCCCATTATGTACCCCATTCTGTAACCCATTCTGCATCCCATTCTGTACCCCGATGTGCCTTGCCATCACACAACACACACACACACACACACGCAGGCACACACTCACACACACACACACACACTTGTAACGCAATGCCCCCTCAGCGTTATCGCCTAGGCCCCTCGATATTAGCCACAACATCTACCCTATTGAAAACTGAAGAGGATAAAGAAGCAGAATGCGCAGCTTTGGGCCCCTTAGGTACAGTATACCAGTAATACGTGCAGACATATTTTAGGTTCAGAGATGAAATTCCAACCTGCATCATGTGTCTGTTGTACGTATCAATTTAGTGTAAACAGGGCCTGAACAAGCCCCTTGTAGCCCAAAGATATACTATTAATATATACAGAGAATGCACTCAATCTCAGGTATTTGGGTGAATGAAACATTAAAGGGAAATCTCACCGCTGTCCATTAATATGTTATTAACATATCATATATGTCATAAAAAATTTGCATTTCCTCACTACACGCAATTATGAACGTTTCTACATCTCGCCGGTAGAAACGGGCCAGCTACATTGCCTGGTTGTAAGCAAACCACAATATCCAGATTTCATAGCAATTTCAGGACATGGAGGACCGCCCAGTGGAGGTGTGAGAAATATCAAAATGTCTGTGTTTGTAGCCAGCACTTTCAGCCAGAGCATTTAGAAATGGAACTGAAGTTTCAACTGATGGGGTTGCCATGTCGTCGAATGTTGAAAAGTGATACCATTCTATCGATTCTCCCCTTCACTTCAAAGAGGGAGCTATCCGTTCAGCCAACATCAGCGCAGCATGCCGCAGCCCGTCTGGTGTTCAACCTTCCCAAGTTCTCTCACGTCACCCCCCTCCTCTGCACACTCCACTGGCTTCCAGTTGAAGCTCGCATCTGTTACAAGACCATGGTGCTTGCCTATGGAGCTGTGAGGGGAACGGCACCTCCGTACCTTCAGGCTCTGATCAGTCCCTACACCCAAACGAGGGCATTGCGTTCATCCACCTCTGGCCTGCTGGCTCCCCTTCCTCTGCGGAAGCATAGTTCCCGCTCAGCCCAGTCAAAACTGTTCGCTGCTCTGGCACCCCAATGGTGGAACAAGCTCCCTCACGACGCCAGGACAGCGGAGTCACTCACCACCTTCCGGAGACATTTGAAACCCCACCTCTTTAAGGAATACCTGGGATAGGATAAAGTAATCCTTCTACCCCTCCCTTACCCCCCCCAAAAAATAATAATATATAAAAGAATTTAAAAAAAAAAAAGATTAAAAAACATCAAAAATAAAAACAGTGTTATCCCACTGGCTATAAGGTGAATGCACCAATTTGTAAGTCGCTCTGGATAAGAGCGTCTGCTAAATGACGTAAATGTAAATGTAATGTAGATAACTTTACATTTACATTTACGTCATTTAGCAGACGCTCTTATCCAGAGCGACTTACATACAATTTTTTTCATACCCCCTGTGGGAATCAAACCCACAACCCTGGCGTTGCAAACGCCAAGCTCTATCAACTGAGCTACATCCCTGCCGGCCATTCCCTCCCCTACCCTGGACGACGCTGGGCCAATTGCGCGCCGCCCCATGGGTCTCCCGGTCACGGCCGGCTACGACAGAGCCTGGATTCGAACCAGGATCTCTAGTGGCACAGCTGGTCTAAGGCACTGCATCGCAGTACTAGCTGTGCCACTAGAGATCCTGGTTCGAATCCAGGCTCTGTCGAGCCGGCCGCGACCGGGAGACCCATGGGGCGGCGCCACTGGCCCAGCGTCGTCCAGGGTAGGGGAGGGAATGGCCGGCAGGGGATGTAGCTCAGTTGGTAGAGCATGGCGTTTGCAACGCCAGGGTTGTGGGTTCGATAAAATAATGTATGTGCTAACTGTAAGTCGGTCTGGATAAGAGCGTCTGCTAAATGACTAAAATGTAAATGTGTATCATTTAAACTAATTTGTTGGCAAGTAAACATGTTTTAATAAAACAGTAGATTCGTCTGTCAATATAGCAAATAATTAGACATGACTTGTATTCAAGACAAAGTTTATTTGCTCTGGAGACCGAGGTGAGTTTTTTCACAGCAGTATGCAGGAAGAGTTATGGCATTGTATGACAGTGGAATAAAAATATACTACCAACGCTTATAATAAATACTATAGTTCTACAAAGGGAATACTTGCATATGGTGTGTTTGGGTGGTGCAGTGAGGTGTTCGGAGTCACTTTGATACAATGGGAGTTTGTTGCTATAGGACCTTTCACATCTCTTGAGAGTCATCATCTTCTTTGTATCGAAGCGGTATTGTGTGTGAGAGAAAGTTGAAAATGCTATAAGACATTCATGGGCAATCGTTGAGTACTGTCTGTATTCCTACTGCAGCAGCATAGTGTAGAATATGAGACATCTCACAGACACATGGTAGCTAGCTAGCTAGCTACAACACACAGGTATAGTTACTCCAAGACTAATTTGAGTCATCAAGCCAAAGTCATTCCTTTACTCTCCGCCATCATCATCAAAACATTTATACCATTTTGCTCATAATGAGAGGCGCTGAGGCTAGCTAGGCATAACGTTAGACTACAGTACATTTTAGGTAGAGCAAACAACACAGCTAGCTAGCTTGGCCTGTAGTGGTTCTAGCAAGCCCCGTTATGGCCGAATCGATCACCAAATTGTACGGAACAACACTGCCTCGGTTAAAAGAGAGATTATATTGCTAGCTACCGACAGCAAAACAACTTACTCATTTGTAATTTACTCCTGGTCCAGCTGGTCTAGGCTGCTGCCACTGCTTACTGGTCTGGCAATTATTTTTCTCGCAGTCTCAACTCCTCTTCAGTGTATTCCAGCTCAAATAAATAGGACTGTATGTTCCTATGTAAAATAACATTTTTTTAAATGTTGGCATCAGACTCTTCTTGGAAAGAGGAATCATCAGAAGCAGCCATTGTAGCTAATTATTTAGCAGTCTCAGATAGACAGTGAACCTGTTCCGCCACTGTTTTGAAAAGCCTGCCTTTGGAACTCTGCCTTTGAGGGTGGGTACAAGGAAGTATGGCTCTCGTCAGGCTGTAGTCTTCAGAGAAAATGAGTCAACGTAGATATCCTGCAATGTCCTGTCAGATTGGAATATCGTTGAGACAAGTCCAATGTCTCTATTGAACAAGGACAACCATTTGGAGAAACATAAAGTGCGATTGGAGAAACATAAAAGCCACAATAGTTGCTACAAAACATGACTCTATTCATTTTTTTATCAGACAACAGTCTCAATCAACCAATGACGTCATTGGTTGAAATCTCCCGGTCCGAAAATTAAAAAATACAGCTATAGTGTATAATTATGTCTGAAACACCCTCTCATCACTCAGAATTATGTAGGGAGACTGGAAAATACCCCAAATAGTGTCTAGCGGTAAAGATCCCCTTTAATACAGTGAGGGAAAAAAGTATTTGATCCCCTGCTGATTTTGTACGTTTGCCCACTGACAAAGAAATGATCAGTCTATAATTTTAATGGTAGGTTTATTTGAACAATGAGAGACAGAATAACAACAACAAAAATCCAGAAAAACGCATGTCAAAAATGTTATAAATTGATTTGCATTTTAATGAGGGAAATAAGTATTTGACCCCTCTGCAAAACATGACTTAGTACTTGGTGGCAAAACCCTTGTTGGCAATCACAGAGGTCAGACGTTTCTTGTAGTTGGCCACCAGGTTTGCACACATCTCAGGAGGGATTTTGTCCCACTCCTCTTTGCAGTTCTTCTCCAAGTCATTAAGGTTTTGAGGCTGACGTTTGGCAACTCGAACCTTCAGCTCCCTCCACAGATTTTCTATGGGATTAAGGTCTGGAGACTGGCTAGGCCACTCCAGGACCTTAACGTGCTTCTTCTTGAGCCACTCCTTTGTTGCCTTGGCCGTGTGTTTTGGGTCATTGTCATGCTGGAATATCCATCCACGACCCATTTTCAATGCCCTGGCTGAGGGAAGGAGGTACTTTTTTCCCTCACTGTACATATATTGAGTATACTAAACATTGCCCGCAGAACAGCCACTATTCATCGGGGCATGGACTCTACAAAGTATCAAAAGCGTTCGATAGGGATGCTGGCCCAGATTGACTCTAATGCTTCTGACAGTTGTGTCAAGTTGGCTGGATGTCCTTTGGGTGGTGGACCATTCTTGATACACATGGGAAACTGTTGAGTGTAAAAAAACCCAGCAGTGTTTCAGTTCTTGACACAAACCGGTGCGCCTGGCACCTACTACTATACCCCATTCAAAGGCACTTCAATATTCTCCCTCTGAATGGCACACATACACAATCCATGTCGCAATTTTCTCAAGGCTTAAAAATCATTTTTTTAACCTGTCTCCTCCCCTTCATCTACACTGATTGAAGTGGATTTAGCAAGTGACATCAATACGGGATCATAGTGTTCACCTGGATTCACCTGGTCAGTCTATGTCATGGAAAGAGCAGGGGTTCTTAATGTTTTGTATACTCAGTGTTTAACCACCAGAAACATCTCTCTTTATTTAGGCTTTGGGACTTTTGGGGGGAATGAGGAGCTTATTAAGGCAATCCTTAAGAGTCTATTGATGCACCCATACGTCAGTCTAAGTAGCATTATGAAAAAATCCCCGTCAAAATCCGTCAGTTTAAACTAAACATACTGTATCTGCTGCACATGCACCTATGACGGCCTTCCGCATCTGAGATGGAAGGTGGCTGAGCTACAGTCCAGTAGTGTTTGTCAGACTGTCACCAACACGATTGTGTTCTCCGTTTTGCTCTACAACCCCCACAAGTGTCACGGGACTTGTCTGAAGGTAACCTGGTACCGGTTTAAAAAATGAATGGAACTGTCGTGGTAGTCTTGTGGCAACAAAAAAAAGGGGTAAAATCTGTGTCCAAAAAACTGAAATATTTCCTGACCTTTATATCTCTAGATACAGTGCATTCGGAGAGTATTCAGACCCCTTGACTTTTTCCATATTTTGTTACATTACAGCTTTATTCTAAAATTGATTAAAAAAACTAAAACATTATCAATCTTCACACAATACCCCATAATGACAAAGCAAAAATTTATTAAAAATTAAAAACTGAAATATCACATTCACATACAGTGAGGGAAAAAAGTATTTGATCCCCTGCTGATTTTGTACGTTTGCCCACTGACAAAGAAATGAGCAGTCTATAATTTTAATGGTAGGTTTATTTGAACAGTGAGAGACAGAATAACAACAAAAAAATCCAGAAATACGCATGTCAAAAATGTTATAAATTGATTTGCATTTTAATGAGGGAAATAAGTATTTGACCCCTCTGCAAAACATGACTTAGTACTTGGTGGCAAAACCCTTGATGGCAATCACAGAGGTCAGACGTTTCTTGTAGTTGGCCACCAGGTTTGCGCACATCTCAGGAGGGCTTTTTTCTCACTCCTCTTTGCAGATCTTCTCCAAGTCATTAAGATTTCGAGGCTGACGTTTGGCAACTCGAACCTTCAGCTACAGATTTTCTATGGGATTAAGGTCTGGAGACTGGCTAGGCCACTCCAGGACCTTAATGTGCTTCTTCTTGAGCCACTCCTTTGTTGCCTTGGCCGTGTGTTTTGGGTCATTGTCATGCTGGAATACCCATCCACGACCCATTTTCAATGCCCTGGCTGAGGGAAGGAGGTTCTCACCCAAGATTTGACGGTACATGGCCCCGTCCATCGTCCCTTTGATGCAGTGAAGTTGTCCTGTCCCCTTAGCAGAAAAACACCCCCAAAGCACAATGTTTCCACCTCCATGTTTGACGGTGGGGATGGTGTTCTTGGGGTCATAGGCAGCATTCCTCCTCCTCCAAACACAGCGAGTTGAGTTGATGCCAAAGTGCTCCATTTTGGTCTCATCTGACCACAACACTTTCACCCTGTTCTCCTCTGAATCATTCAGATGTTCATGGCAAACTTCAGACGGGCCTGTATATGTGCTTTCTTGAGCAGGGGGACCTTGCGGGCGCTGCAGGATTTCAGTCCTTCACGTCGTAGTGTGTTACCAATTGTTTTCTTGGTGACTGTGGTCCCAGCTGCCTTGAGATCATTGACAAGATCCTCCCGTGTAGTTCTGGGCTGATTCCTCACCGTTCTCATGATCATTGCAACTCCACGAGGTGAGATCTTGCATGGAGCCCCAGGCCGAGGGAGATTGACCGTTATTTTGTGTTTCTTCCATTTGCGAATAATCGCACCAACTGTTGTCACCTTCTCACCAAGCTCCCTTTAAGAGTGTGCTCCTAATCTCAGCTCGTTACCTGTATAAAATACACCTGGTAGCCAGAAATCTTTCTGATTGAGAGGGGGTCAAATACTTATTTCCCTCATTAAAATGCAAATCAATTTATAACATTTTTGACATGCGTTTTTCTGGAGTTTTTTGTTGTTATTCTGTCTCTCACTGTTCAACTACACCTACCATTAAAATTATAGACTGATCATTTCTTTGTCAGTGGGCAAACGTACAAAATCATCAGGGGATCAACTACTTTTTTCCCTCACTGTAAGTATTCACACCCTTTACTCAGTACTTTGTTTGAAGCACCTTTGGCAGCGATTACAGCCTCAAGTCTTCTTGGGTATGACGCTACAAGCTTGGCACACATGTATTTGGGGAGTTTCTCCCATTCTTCTCTGCAAATCCTCTCAAGCTATGTCAGGTTGGATGGGGAGCGTCGCTGCACAGCTATTTTCAGGTCTCTCCAGAGATATTAGATCGGGTTCAAGACCGTGCTCTGGCTGAGCCACTCAAGGACATTCAGAGACTTGTCCTGAAGCCACTCCTGCATTGTCTTGGATGTGTGCTTAGGGTCATTGTCCTGTTGGAAGGTGAACCTTTGCCCCAGTCTGAAGTCCTGAGCGCTCTGGAGCAGGTTTTCATCAAGGATCTCTATGTATTTTGCTCCGTTCATCTTTCCCTCGATCCTGACTAGTCTCTCAGTCCCTTCCGCTGAAAAACATCCCCACAGCATGATGCTGCCACCACCATGCTTCACCGTAGGGATGGTGCCAGGTTTCCTCCAGAAGTGACGCTTGGCATTCAGGCCAAAGAGTTCAATCTTGGTTTCATCAGACCAGAGAATCTTGTTTTTCATGGTCTGAGATTCCTTTAGGTGACTTTTGGCAAACTCCAAGCGGGCTGTCATGTGCCTTTTTACTGAGGAGTGGCTTCCGTCTGGCCACTCTGCCATAAAGGCCTGATTGATGGAGTGCCACAGAGATATTTGTCCATCTGGAAGGTTCTCCCATCTCTTCAGAAGAACTCTGGAGCTCTGTCAGAGTGACCATCGGATTCTTGGTCACCTCCCTGACCAAGGCCCTTCTCCCCCGATTGCTCAGTTTGGCCCAAGCGGACAGCTCAAGGAAGAGTCTTGGTGGTTCCAAACTTCTTCCATTTAAGAATGATGGAGGCCACTGTGTTCTTGGGGACCTTCAATGCTGCAGAAATGTTTTGGTACCCTTCCCCAGATCTGTGCCTCCACACAATCCTGTCTCGGGACAGGGGTCCTAAAATTCTAAATCAAATAGCTAAATGGTCCATGGTATGACCATCTTAAAACAATTCCAAATGTTAGCTTAGTAGAACCCCCAAAAGCTGAGGATCTTATTAAAACCTTTAGCCTACAATTTCCACGCCCCCGTGGAAATCTAATTAACATAATCCAAAAATCCCCATCGAAATCTGTCTGTTTAAACTAGAGATATCCGGGGTTTTTTGCGTCTCAATCCACGGCATCCGCCGATATCGCCCTTCCACATCTGCGGTGAAAGGTGACAGAGCTAGAGCGTGTTTGTCAGAACATGAGACATCCCGAACATCGGTCTTCTTACAAAAACATCTGTAGCGTCCGAACGGTTTGGCCTACAATTATGACCACTCTATTGAAAGATGAGACTCTCACGAACACGGTGGTGTTCACCATTTTGCTCTAGGACACCCACAAGCCTGAAGGTCCCCGGTATCAGTAAACAAGTAACATGGACGTATATATGGAGATAGGGGATCAAATAAGGGGATAAATACATGTTTTAAAAAATAATCTCTCAGATATGGGACAGACACTTCAGAACAAACTTCCTTTAGATTTTCTGTTGGACTATCTGTCGTTCCATGTAGTGAATCTGTTATTAAATGCGTTTCTATTGGCTAATAGCAGTAATGCCAAATTCAAAGTTTCATCCAATAACTTTTTTTAAATATGTTTTTGATACATTAAGGGGCTTAAAATTCTAAATCAAATAGCTAAATGGTCCTTGGTATGACCATCTTAAAACAATTGCTTAGACAGGGCTTAGACAGGGCTTAGACTGGGCTTAGACTGGGCTTACTGGGCTTAGACAGGGCTTAGACAGGGCTTAGACTGGGCTTAGACAGGGTTTAGACAGGGCTTAGACTGGGCTTAGACAGGGCTTAGACTGGGCTTACTGGGCTTAGACAGGGCTTAGACTGGGCTTACTGGGCTTAGACAGGGCTTAGACTGGGCTTAGACAGGGCTTGGACTGGGCTTAGACTGGGCTTAGACTGGGTTTAGAAAGGCTTAAACAGGGCTTAGACAGGGCTTAGACTGGGCTTACTGGGCTTAGACAGGGCTTAGACTGGGCTTACTGGGCTTAGACAGGGCTTAGACTGGGCTTAGACTGGGCTTGGACTGAAGGCAGTGAGAAAAAAAAGGAGAGATTAGTTTGTAGTGTTTTCCCATGCTATGGTGGCTACCTAGCGACACTCACACACACACTCACACACACACACACTCACACTCACACTCACACACACTCACACTCACACTCACACTCACACACACACACACACACTCACACTCACACTCACACTCACACTCACACTCACACTCACACTCTCACACACACACACACACACACACACACACACACACACAACTCAACCCCCTGGAGGCTGCAGAACAGGAGTTTCTTTGCTAAGCTGAGGCAGACAGGGATACTGTAAGATTTCACATACCACATTTTCATTCCCACCAAGTTTAACTACACAATAGGTGAGTCTTTCCACAAAAAGAGGGCCTTTTGCGTCCTTTTGATATTTTAAGTAGAAATTGTGCACCAATATTGAATATTAAAAGCCTTTTATATTAAATGAAGTGTTCTTTAATATACAGTTTTTTACAATCACTTTGGCACTAATTTCAGAACCTTGACGTCATTTTTCAAAACTCTAGACACAAAACTCAAAACGGTCATCACTTGTAACACAGGCTGTCCAATGTTCAAAACATTGCATTGTGCATTCATATCTTTAAAGAAATCTTACACTTGCACAATCATTGATTCAAAATACAAATTTATTGTGAAATACCAATGAAACGTTAATTTAGATCACCCACACACAAGCAACCGATAGTTTCACTGTGTCATTGTTCGTACAATCATTAAATATTGTAGTACAAAATAGGTGATACATGTTTCATTATGGTACTACATGTAAATACATCCCTGTAAAGGTACTGCAGTAGTAGAGAGAATACCACAGACACAGTGGAATCATTGAACAAAATCTGAAATATATTGATGAAAAACAATACAGTACTGTAAAACATCAACTTGCTTGCTTGTACTGTAAAAAGCAAAACATAGGAGTGATTACTGTACTTCTACATTTTCATCAACTCTGTCTTGTGGTTTTGGCCACAGGTTCTCATCTACATCACAATGGATGTTTTCATTAGCCAAACATCTTGGAAAAAAACCTTTGGCCATGGCGAATCCAGGCCTGACACTGGTCTGCCGTGATGTCATTGCATGCGTCATCCATGGCCTGGAGAAGAGTGACTTGTTCATGAGGGCGCCTATCATAAACCTTCCATCTCCATGTGGAGAAAAATTCCTCAATCGGGTTAAGGAAAGGAGAGTATGGGGGTAAATACAGGGTGGTCAATTGTGCATGGGCCTGAAACCATGCTTGCATCATATGAGCATGGTGGAACCTGACATTATCCCACACAATGACATAGGTCACGCCATCAGCTCTACAGACCTGATCGAGCTCATCAAGGAAGGTTACAAGGGGACCATAGAAACGGTGTCTGATAAAGAATGATGATGAAATATTACATCCATAGATAATGTAGTCTAATTGGTTCATGCTCCACGCTAATTGGTGACAATGAATCTCGTTACTTTGAAACTTTCATGATCTAAACATGGAATATTGTTTGTCTGTTTCCATACAACTATGCATTAAGAGTAATGCAACAGTTACTTATCATTTTGAGCAGTTGTATCAATTGATAGTTGGATAATTGTAATGAAATGAGTAGACACTCATCTGAAATGTAATGTGTGAATTGCCTTTTGAAATAGTAGTACTTTGATGTTAAGTTGTGTCATATTGAACAGGTGACTTTTGTTAAATGAACAAATGATCTTAGTTTTATGTGTATTGTATCCAAGCAATTGAAAAAAGTGTTAGAGTTTTGAAAAATGTGCATTTTGATCATTGGTTGTGAGTTTTGTGTCTAGAGTTTTGAAAAATGACGTCAAGGTTCTGAAATTAGTGCCAAAGTGATTGTAAAAAACTGTAAACCACATGGAGAATTCATTTTTTTAATGTGAATAAAGGCTTGTTAAAGTAAAAAATTCAGCATTTTGACATGTCCCTCCATCAACCCTGTGTCACTTCTAAGAAGATTTTAATCCACTTAATCCCCAAATGTATCCAAGTTTCACCATCATTGTAAATCCCAAATTATTTTGTTGCTTTTACAAAGTAATTTCTGAAGATTATTATTTATTTCATGTGATTAGTGATTCATTTACGATTTAAGGTCAACCCTGTTACGTGAACTGAACTCTCATTTTAATATGGTGAAACGATTAAAACATTTTAAATCAAAAGAAGCATTGAACATCTAAAAGTAAAATCATAGAGTAGAAGCAGGTGAGCTGGTTTTACTCTCTTTGGCCATTTTCTGGTGTTTTGTGGTCGAAAACTGAGCGGGTCGAGCATAACATGTCAACCCTGTTACCTATAGATAGACAGGCTAGAAATTTTATTTATGGCTGATTTAATAAGAAATCGTCAACCCTGTTACGGTCAACCCTGTTACGGTCAACCCTGTTACTTTATTTGGCACTTAATAGGCACTTACTATAGTAATTTTTTCATTTAACCTTTTGGTATGGGAAACTAGTTTTTTATGAAGTCGAACATGTGCTCTTTAAGACTGAATGTTTAAAATAATGTTTTTTACTAAGGTAGACTTCTCAAATGGCACCGAATTGGTGGAACGACCCAGGTGTTGTCATTGCTGTCGGTGTATAAATATCCCTGCATGGTGCCAACTTCTCTTTTTGGTCTTTGGCTGGAGAATGGAGACATGCATACATGTACACGTGTGTGTGTGCGTGTGCGTGTATGTGAATTGCTGGTATTCTATTTTTCTCTCTCTCCCTCTCTATCTCTCCCTCCCTACCCCTCTCTCTCCCTCTCTATCTCTACCTCCCTCCCCACATCGTTGCTTTCTGTTCATCCCCTTCCTCCATTGTTTCACCATCTTTGAATAAACTAAAAGGCAGATTCTTTAGGGAGAGGAGGGGTGCACACACACACACACACACACACACAATCACTCACAGACCCTTCAAAGCTAAGCCCCTCACTAAATATATCCCCCTGGTAGAGATAAGACAAACAGTGTGGATTTGAGGCTGGTGTTCAGCCAATGATAGGCAGCCATGTGAGCCAAGCTAAGATAATGTTAGGTTTGCAATTTATGCTATTCAGAAACACCACTAGCTACAGAGAGAGATGGAGACAGAGGGAGATGGAGAGAGAGAGAGAGAGAGAGAGAGAGAGAGAGAGAGAGAGAGAGAGAGAGAGAGAGAGAGAGAGAGAGAGAGAGAGAGAGAGAGAGAGAGAGAGAGAGAGAGAGAGAGAGAGAGAGAGAGAGAGAGAGAGAGAGAGAGAGAGAGAGAGAGAGAGAGAGAGAGAGAGAGAGAGAGAGAGAGAGAGAGAGAGAGAGAGAGAGAGAGAGAGAGAGAGAGAGAGAGAGAGAGAGAGACCCATCCAAATTGTGAGAAAGCAAAAATATAACTATTTGACACACTGGAAAGAATCAACCAAAAAACTGAGCAAATTGGATATCTGTCCGTGTGTTCATTAGTCAAAGGCACGTTCCTGCTACAGTGAGACAGCAAACTGGTCATCTGAGTTTCACCACGGTCCAAATAAATAGACACACACGCTGGTGTGTAATGGTGAGAGAACGATCCCCCACATAGATGGATAGACACACACACTGGTGTGTAATGGTGAGAGAACGATTCCCCACATAGATGGATAGACACACACACGCTGGTGTGTAATGGTGAGAGAATGATCCCCCACATAGATGGATAGACACACACTGGTGGTGACTCCACATGTTTCTGGAGACGTGTGTGTCGCTTCAAACACACCTCCTCTCCTCCTACTCCTCTCCAAACAATTCAAGAACAATCTTTTCACACCAGCAGAACGCACACACACACACACACGCACACACATAAACACACACACACACCACCTCATACAAATGTTCACATAAACACCTTCCAGTTCTGTCATTTTCTGTCTGTCTGTCTGTCTGTGTGTCTGTCTGTCTGCCTGCCCTGTAGTCACACTGATTTATAGATCTACCTTCAGCAACACATGTTGAGTAATAAAATACCTCCTACAACATTACATAGCTGCATGTTTTACACTATCTATCCATGTCTGTGGTTGTAAGATAGCACATACCAGTATGTCATCATCACAGTCCTTAAAGGCTCAATCTGTTTCTGATTTCTGATCATTTTAATCGTTGATATAACTCTATCGATACTCGAAGATTTTAACTTATAAATCATTACCCAAAATGTAGGGCTTAATTTATTGTAATAAGTATTTGGAAACAAACAATGTATAGTCTCAAAACATATTATGTACTGTCAGTTCATGCATCCAGCCTCATCCATCAGCTACCAAACAAAGTGGCAGGGTCAGGCTGTTGAAATTACAGAGTGTGCTTTTAACCAGAACAGTGCCTGGGCACATACAGAGGCTAGAAATACCACAGCGGAGTCAGGGAGATACATGATGACTATTGCTCGATGACTACGCAATGAGCTGACACAACCAGGCAGGACCAATGACTCAACCATCCTCTAATGGCTTTAAAAATACCTGTATTATATATAGTCTACCTATTGATGGAAGGTATGACATTACTGTTGATCTATTTGTCTGTATAGTACATGATAAGCTAAGGCAACCATTATCTAAAGCAATGCTATGCTCTAATTACGCTTCATTCAGTTTGAACATGAAATGGTTACTGGTAAAATACCTTTTCGATGGAAAATATGATATCACAGTTATTCTGTCTATGTGTGCAGGAAATAGCTAACTGGAGCCCTAATGCTTTAAACCACAGTATTAACCTACATTCAGTTTGAACATGACAGTCTGCTAATGTACCCCATAAACGCCAGTTATGATGGAATTACATTTTTTAACAATAAACCAAAGTGCGGAGGACACCCAGTGATTGTGAGTATCAAATCCAGAGAAGGTGCACCGATCCTGAGTTGTGAGTGAGAGGAGCCCTGGGTCACCTCCAGATCTCTGGTGGTTCCATGGTGGTCTTACCTTCAACCCGCCACCGCAGACAGGAAGACAGGAATATCCAACAGCTGCTGCTGATCCAACACAGCCAACAAAGTCTCCTCTTCCTTCTACAATAGCTTTCAATCCCTCTGTCCCCTCTTTCACTTGCTCTCCTTCTCTCTCTGTTTCTGTTTCTCTTTTTCTCTGTTTCTCTGTCTCTCTCTCTCTCTCTCTCTCTATGTCTCTGTCTCTCTCTATGTATCTCTCTCTGTCTCTCTCTCTGTCTCTCTCTCTGTCTGTCTCTCTGTCTCTCTCTCTGTCTCTCTCTCTCTATGTCTCTGTCTCTCTCTATGTATCTCTCTCTGTCTCTCTCTCTGTCTGTCTCTGTCTCTCTCTGTCTCTCTCTCTCACACAGACTTGCGCTGACTGATCGTGTGAGGTCTGCTCTCCCCCCTCTCACTCTTTCATTCGCTCACTCTTCCCTCCCTCCCTCTCTGCTCTCCCTCCCTCCCTCTCTATGTTCTCCCTCCTTTCCCCTCTCTCTATGCTCACTCCTCTCTCTCTTTCTAATTCTCTCTATCTCTGTCATTCTCTCTCTTTCTCACACTCCCCCTATTTTACGGGGGGAACAAAAAGGGAAGGGCTTCGATGCTGTGTGTGTGTGTGTGTGTGTGTGTGTGTGTGTGCGTTTGATGTGGAACGTGACACAGCAGTCATACATCAGACACACACAAACACAAACACACACACCAGCTGACACACCCACACGCTCCCACAAGGCAAATGGGTATTCCAGGCCGGACTGCTGTGCTTTACTCGCGCCATCAGAGGGCTGACCAAAAGCCTGGGCCAGTTTTACGAGGTCGGGGTTATAAAACTGTTAGCAGAATTAGTTTATTTAAAAACAACTGGTCCCCCAGCCTTCCTGTTCACGCGCTACCAATCACTATAGGACACCAGGGGGTTGGGGTGAGGAGGGGGAGGAGAGAGGGGGGAGAGAGGGGGGAGGGAACTTTAACTTACCTCTGCTGGATGTAATGGTAGACGTCAGAGTAAAATGGAGAATGGCATCCTCCTCTCATTCTCCAAAAAACTGAAATGTTTTTATGTTACCCGCAATGTTACCAGGTTGTTATCGTTAATGAGAATTCATTGTGGAAACACAGACAGTTTGTTTTTCCGTCCTAAACTGTCTCCACAGGGAGACAGACAGCCTAAAGACAGTAAGACAATAGCATCATAAGATTGCTGACAGACAGTGGATGAGGAATGATACATGAGAAAAGTAATGAGACATTTTGAAGGAGAGACAATTGTTAGTGGGATAGAGCAGTAGCCATACCTTCTCCCAAGGCAGACACAGATGCTGCCAAGAGTATTACATTTTTCATGTCTCTTTTCTTATGGCATTTGTGGAATTTTGCACAATTTGAGAATATCAATATCATATGACCATGAATACTGGCACCAGTGGTGAGAATGTAATCTGTTAAATGAGGTGTGGATCCCATCCAAAAAGACAAAGTTTAGAGAGAGAGAGCGAGAGAGAGCGAGAGAGAGAGCGAGAGAGAGAGTGAGAGAGAGAGTGAGAGAGAGAGGAATGTGTCATCTTCGGATTCCACTATCTTTAAGGACACCAAAGATATAGAGAAAAAACATGTTGTAACGAAGATATTCAACGTGCTTCAAATAATAGGAGCCTGAGACAATCTAAGAATAACAATCAAGCCTAGTCAAAGATGACTGAGTGAGTATTATAATAAAAGCTGTGTGTCTGATGATAACATATACTTAGATAATTATTCATATCACAGACAGACAGACATCCTGGTATGCAGAGTCTAAACTCTCAGGGGAATAAAAGGAGGCAAGCCTTACTCACTAAGTACGGTACACTAAGTAGGGAAACACAATTATACCTGAAAGACCTTAGCTGACCCCAAAAGTACCCACCTTCTGTCCCTCTCTGACAGGAGCGATTTACAGCTGAGAGAGACAGAGTGGAAAGTTACACCTCACCAACAGGCAGCTAGGAGAGATCCAAGAGACTGTACTTCTAATAGGTTTTCATAGTTTCACTGGTTTTAAAGTGATTCTCAGTGGAAAACAGAATACAAATGATTCCCTGGAGGGAAATCTGAGATGTCACTATTTGGCTTAGGAGGCCTGTGTTAGCGTGAGGTGGTGACACAGATTAAATGAGTCTAGGAACTGATGTTACAAAATATAAAATCAAATCAATCAAATCAAATATTGGTCGCGTACACAGTTTAGGCAGGTGTTATGGCGGGTGCAGCGAAATGCTTATGTTCCTAGTTCCGATCAATCAGTAAATGTCAGCAACCACACAATAATCCAACCTTTTAAAATAATATAATCATATACATAATATAATAATATACTTCATATTGTTCCGTTACAGCAAAAAGCTAATGTAAATCCCACATGAAGTAAGTCTGAGAGTGTGTGTAGTACTGTAGATTACGTTTTAAAGCAGGAGAAGAGATGTAGGATGTGTGTGTGTGTGTGTGTTTGTGCATTTGTGCATTTGTGTGTGTGTACGTGTGTATCCTGTATGTGTTGAAGCCAAGAAGAGTACTGGTAGAGGGGTTGACAGCGTGCTTCATCAGCTGCTCTCTGACAGCGCACTGTAAAACCACCTCAGTACTGTAAAACCACCTCAGTACTGTAAAACCACCTCAGTACTGTAAAACCACCTCAGTACTGTAAAACCACCTCAGTACTGTAAAACCACCTCAGTACTGTAAAACCACCTCAGTACTGTAAAACCACCTCAGTACTGTAAAACCACCTCAGTACTGTAAAACCACCTCAGTACTGTAAAACCACCTCAGTACTGTAAAACCACCTCAGTACTGTAAAACCGCCTAAGTACTGTAAAACCACCTCAGTACTGTAAAACCGCCTAAGTACTGTAAAACCGCCTAAGTACTGTAAAACCACCTCAGTACTGTAAAACCGCCTAAGTACTGTAAAACCGCCTCAGTACTGTAAAACCACCTCAGTACTGTAAAACCGCCTAAGTACTGTAAAACCACCTCAGTACTGTAAAACCGCCTCAGTACTGTAAAACCGCCTCAGTACTGTAAAACCGCCTCAGTACTGTAAAACCGCCTCAGCACTGTAAAACCGCCTCAGTACTGTAAAACCGCCTCAGTACTGTAAAACCGCCTCAGCACTGTAAAACCGCCTCAGTACTGTAAAACCGCCTCAGTACTGTAAAACCGCCACAGTACTGAAATCGTCCCGAGATGGCCTCCACTAAAACCCAAATACTATTGGCCTTGAATAGACAACTATGGATAGATTGGGGATGGTTGATTTTTGACAGGGGTCTATTATTCTCTGGAAATTATTTCCCTTCCTCCTAAAAATTGATTTCATTTAAATCCATTGCAATCTCAGTGGCACATTGAATAGAGACATTGTATTCCAAGGTAGACAGTGAATGATGAAACTAACTTTTTCATAGTAAGGAGAAGAGATTAAGTTTGAGTCCTGCATGTCTTCATTAAAGATGAATTAGCTGTCCTCCACAGTTGGTCTATATATAATAAGAAAATAGAGATGAAATAGATGGATAAAGTTGGGTGGCAACGACCACTGGGACATGAAGAGAGAGGGGTGGCGGTTGAAGGGCAAGGGGAGGGTGTTTGGGGGTTGAGGGCAGTGAGGGTAGGGTGTGAGGGGTTGTGGGCAGTGTGGGCAGTGTGGGAAGGGAGTGAGTGAGGGGGTGTGAAGGGAGTGTGTTTGGGGGTTGAGGGCAGTGAGGGGAGGGGTGTTTGGGGGTTGAGGGCAGTGAGGGGAGGGTGTGAGGTGTTGTGGGCAGTGTGGGAAGGGAGTGAGTGAGGGGGTGTGAAGGGAGTGTATTTGGGGGTTGAGTGCAGTGAGAGGGAGGGAGTGAGGGGATTGAGGGCAGTGAGTGAGGGGATTGAGGTCTTCTTCACTCATCACCTCTCATAACTGGATCATTAGGTCAGGGTCACATAGCAGCTATACTTACAACTGAGTCACAGATCCTATAATCTAGACCCTATAGTCTAAATCCTACAGTCTAGATCCTATAGTCCAGATCATATAGTCCAGATCCTATTGTCTAGATCCTACAGTCCAGATCCTATAGTCTAGATACTATAGTCAAGATCCTATAGTCCAGATCCTATATTCCAGATCCTATACTCCAGATCCTATAGTCTTACCAACTCTCCCTTTTTATTTGTTTTCTCTCTCACACACTTTCTCTCTCTTCCCTTCTCTCCCCCTTTCTCTCTCTCTCTCGCTCTCTTTAATAACTGGATCTATCTGTTCTTCCCTTCCTTAACTCTCAGCAGCAGCAGCAGTAGCAGTAGTAGTAGCAGTAGTAGAAGTAGCAGTAGTAGAAGTAGTAGTAGCAGTAGTAGAAGTAGCAGTAGTAATAGAAGTATCAGTAGTAGTAGTAGCAGTAGCAGTAGCAGCGATAGTAGTAGTAGCAGTACTAGTAGTAGTAGCAGTAGAAGTAGCAGTAGTAGTAGTAGTAGTAGTAGTAGTAGTAGTAGTAGTAGCAGTAGCAGTAGCAGCAGCAGTAGTAGCAGCAGTAGTAGTAGTAGTAGCAGTATTAGTAGTAGCAGTAGTAGAGGTAGCAGTAGTAGTAGTAGCAGTAGTAGCAGCAGCAGTAGTAGTAGTAGCAGTAGTAGTAGTAGTAGTAGTAGTAGTAGTAGTAGTAGTAGTAGTAGTAGTAGTAGTAGTAGTAGTAGTGGTAGTAGTAGTAGTAGCAGCAGTAGTAGCAGTAGTAGTAGTAGTAGTAGCAGCAGTAGTAGCAGTAGTAGTAGTAGTAGTAGCAGTAGTAGAAGTAGCAGTAGTAATAGAAGTATCAGTAGTAGTAGTAGCAGTAGCAGTAGCAGCGATAGTAGTAGTAGCAGTACTAGTAGTAGTAGTAGTAGCAGTAGTAGTAGTAGTAGTAGTAGTAGTAGTAGTAGTAGTAGTAGTAGTAGTAGTAGTAGTAGTAGCAGTAGCAGTAGTAGTAGTAGTAGCAGTAGTAGTAGTAGTAGTAGTAGTAGTAGTAGTAGTAGTGGTAGTAGTAGTAGTAGCAGTAGTAGTAGTAGTAGTAGTAGTAGTAGTAGTAGTAGCAGTAGTAGTAGTAGTAGTAGTGGTAGTAGCAGTAGTAGTAGTAGTAGTAGCAGTAGTAGTAGTAGCAGTAGTAGTAGTAGCAGTAGTAGCAGTAGTAGTAGTAGTAGTAGTAGTAGTAGTAGTAGTAGCAGTAGTAGTAGTGGTAGTAGTGGTAGTAGTAGTAGTAGCAGTAGTAGCAGTAGTAGTAGTAGTAGTAGTAGTAGCAGCAGTAGTAGCAGTAGTAGTAGTAGTAGTAGTAGTAGCAGTAGTAGTAGTAGTAGTAGTAGTAGTAGTAGTAGCAGTAGTAGTAGTAACAGTAGTAGCAGTAGTAGTAGTAGTAGCAGTAGTAGTAGCAGTAGTAGTAGTTGTAGCAGTAGTAGTAGTAGTAGTAGTAGTAGTAGTAGTAGTAGTAGTAGTAGTAGTAGTAGTAGTAGTAGTAGTAGTAGTAGCAGGCTTGTCCAGAGCTGTTTTTTGTTATTGCGTGAGAGGGCCAGCAACTTTACTTCTAACTGATGGGCCAGAAACACGTTCAGTCTTCATATAGGAGATTCATTTCCAGCCTTATTTCAAGCTACACGAAAAAAGGGAAAGGGCCCATAATTTTGGGAGATTTATGTTGACCGGTGCGCAACAGACAAACAGGCCTGTTCACCTCCAAAATGGGCTCTGCCGGGAACGAGAGCCCGAATGAAAATAGTCCCCTAGAACTAATTTACAGCCGGTGTAGAATAACTTCTCTTCATTTTAGCAGCTAGAATAATGTCCTGGAACTCGCTGCCAAAGACAACCTGTGTGTGTGTGTGTGTTTGCGTGTGCGCACGTACGTTTGATGAGTGTACCAGGTTTGACTGAGCGTCGGGGGATAGACTTCTGCTGAACAAGTGTTCAGAACCTTTTAGGCGGAGGTAGTAAATGGATAATGACTGTTACGGGAACAAAATGGACGATATGAAATAAATTGGGAATTGTCTGAAGAAGTAGGACATTTTCACTGATTTGCTCCCATCATTTTCACAGAGTTAAGCTGATTATTCTTTACACACACACACACACACACACTCCTTATCTCCTCACAGCAGTTCATGCAGCTGTCCTGAGAAGAGATATTCAGAGAGAGAGAGAACAAAGAAGACAGAGATCATCTTTTAAGAGAGGAGAGAGAGAGAGAGAGAGAAAGAGAAAGAGAGAGAGAGAGAGAGAGAGAGAGAGAGAGAGAGAGCGAGAGAGAGAGGAGGGATAGAGAGAGAGAGAGAGAGAGAGAGAGAGGAGGGATAGAGAGAGAGAGGAGGGATAGAGAGAGAGAGAGAGAGAGAGAGAGAGAGAGAGAGAGAGAGGGATAGAGAGAGAGAGCGAGAGAGAGAGGAGGGATAGAGAGAGAGAGAGCGAGAGAGCGAGAGAGGAGGGAAAGAGAGAGCGAAATTGTAGCAACCCCCATTACTATAGCCTGTTCAACCTCTCTTTCGTATCGTCTGAGATCCCCAGAGATTGGAAAGCTGCCGCGGTCATCCCCCTCTTCAAAGGGGGTGACACTCTAGATCCAAACTGTTACAGACCAATATCAATCCTGCCCTGCCTTTCGAAAGTATTTGAAAGCTAAGTTAACAAACAGATCACTGTCCATTTCGAATCCCACCGTACCTTCTCCGCTATGCAATCTGGTTTCCGAGCTGGTCATGGGTGCACCTCAGCCACGCTCAAGGTCCTAAACAATATTATAACCGTGTTTGATAAAAGACAGTACTGTGCAGCTGTCTTCATTGACCTGGCCTAGGCTTTCGACTCTGTCAATCACCGCATTCTTATTGGCAGACTAAATTGCCTTGGTTTCTCAAATGACTGCCTCGCCAACTACTTCTCAGATAGAGTTCAATGTGTCAAATCGGAGGGCCTGTTGCCTGGACCTCTGGCAGTCTCTATGGGGGTGCCACAGGGTTCAGTTCTCGGGCCGACTCTATTCTCTGTGTATATCAATGATGTCGCTCTTGCTGCTGGTGATTCTCAGATCCACCTCTACGCAGACGACACAATTTTGTATACATAAAAAAAAACATTTTAGCTATTTAGCAGACACTCTTATCCAGAGCGACTTACAGTTGGTGAGTGCATACATTATCATACTGGTCCCCCGTGGGAATCGAACCCACAACCCTGGTGTTGCAAGCGCCATGATCTACCAACTGAGCTACATCTGGCCCTTCATTGGACACTGTGTTAACAAACCTCCAAACGAGCTTCAATGCCATACAACACTCCTTCCGTAGCCTCCAACTGCTCTTAAACACTAGTAAAACTAAATGCATGCTCTTCAATCGAACGCTGTTTGCACCCGCCTGCCCGACTAGAATCACTACTCTCAGCGGGTGTGACTTAGAATATGTGGACAACTACAAATACCTAGGTGTCTGGTTAGACCGTAAACTCTCCTTCCAGACTCACATTAAGCATCTCCAATCCAAAGTTAAATCTAGAACCGACTTCCTATGTCGCAACAAAGCCTCCTTCACTCATGCTGCCAAACATGGCCTCGTAAAACTGACTATCCTACCGATCCTTGACTTCGGCGATGTCATTTACAAAATAGCCTCCAACACTCTACTCAGCAAATTGGATGTAGTCTGTCACAGTGCCATCCGTTTTGTCACCAAAGCCCCATATACTACCCACCATTGTGACCTGTACGCTCTCGTTGGCTGGCCCTCACTACATATTCGTTGCCAAACCCACTGGCTCCAGGTAATTTATAAATCACTTCTAGGCAAATCCCCGCCTTATCTTAGCTCATTGGTCACAATAGCAACACCCACCCGTAGTATGCGCTTCAGCAGGTATATCTCACTGGTCATCCCCAAAGCCAACACCTCCTTTGGCCGCCATTCCTTACAGTTCTCTGCTGCTAATGACAGGAACGAACTGCAAAAATCTCTGAAGCTGGAGACTCTTATCTCCCTCACTAACTTTAAGCATCAGTTGTCAGAGCAGCTTACCGATCACTGCACCTGTACACAGCCCATCTGTAATTGGCCCACCCAACTACCTCATCCCCATATTGTTATTTATTTTGCTCATTTACACTCCAGTATCTCTATTTGGGCACTGAGGAATTACAGGAAGGAGAGATAATGGAATGATGGACAGCAGCCAAAACCAGCATCCTAAAGTCTCTTCATCTCTCTCTTCATCTCTCTTCATCTCTCCCTTCATCTCTCTTCATCTCTCCCTTCATCTCTCTTCATCTCTCCCTTCATCTCTCTTCATCTCTCCCTTCATCTCTCTTCATCTCCCTTCATCTCTCTTCATCTCTCTCTTCATCTCTCTCTTCATCTCTCCCTTCATCTCTCTCTTCATCTCTCTTCATATCTCTCTTCATCTCTCCCTTCATTTCTCTTCATCTCTCTCTTCATCTCTCCCTTCATCTCTCTCTTCATCTCTCTTCATCTCTCTCTTCATCTCTCTTCATCGCACCCTTAATCTCCCTTCATCTCTCTCTTAATCTCTCCCTTCATCTCTCTCTTCATCTCTATTTTCATCTCTCTCTTCATCTCTCCCTTCATCTCTCTTCATCTCTCTCTTCATCTCTCTTCACCTCTCTCTTCATCTCCCTTCATCTCTCTTCATCTCTCTCTTCATCTCTCTCTTCATCTCTCCCTTCATCTCTCTTCATCTCTCCCTTCATCTCTCTTCATCTCTCCCTTCATCTCTCTTCATCTCTCTTCATCTCTCTCTTCATCTCTCCCTTCATCTCTCTCTTCATCTCTCCCTTCATCTCTCTTCATCTCTCTTCATCTCCCTTAATCTCCCTTAATCTCTCTTCATCTCTCCCTTCATCTCTCTTCATCTCTCTCTTCATCTCTCTTCATCTCTCTTCATCTCTCCCTTCATCTCTCTTAATCTCCCTTCATCTCTCTTCATCTCTCTCTTCATCTCTCTCTTCATCTCTCCCTTCATCTCTCTCTTCATCTCTCTTCATATCTCTCTTCATCTCTCCCTTCATTTCTCTTCATCTCTCTCTTCATCTCTCTCTTCATCTCTCTCTTCATCTCTCCCTTCATCTCTCTCTGTTCATCTCTCTTCATCTCTCTCTTCATCTCTCTTCATCGCACCCTTAATCTCCCTTCATCTCTCTCTTAATCTCTCCCTTCATCTCTCTCTTCATCTCTATTTTCATCTCTCTCTTCATCTCCCTTCATCTCTCTTCATCTCTCTCTTCATCTCTCTCTTCATCTCTCCCTTCATCTCTCTTCATCTCTCCCTTCATCTCTCTTCATCTCTCCCTTCATCTCTCTTCATCTCTCTTCATCTCTCTCTTTATCTCTCCCTTCATCTCTCTCTTCATCTCTCCCTTCATCTCTCTTCATCTCTCTTCATCTCCCTTAATCTCCCTTAATCTCTCTTCATCTCTCCCTTCATCTCTCTTAATCTCTCTCTTCATCTCTCTTCATCTCTCCCTTCATCTCTCTTCATCTCTCCCTTCATCTCTCTTAATCTCCCTTCATCTCTCTTCATCTCTCTCTTCATCTCTCTCTTCATCTCTCCCTTCATCTCTCTCTTCATCTCTCTTCATATCTCTCTTCATCTCTCCCTTCATTTCTCTTCATCTCTCTCTTCATCTCTCTCTTCATCTCTCCCTTCATCTCTCTCTTCATCTCTCTTCATCTCTCTCTTCATCTCTCTTCATCGCACCCTTAATCTCCCTTCATCTCTCTCTTAATCTCTCCCTTCATCTCTCTCTTCATCTCTATTTTCATCTCTCTCTTCATCTCTCCCTTCATCTCTCTTCATCTCTCTCTTCATCTCTCTTCACCTCTCTCTTCATCTCCCTTCATCTCTCTTCATCTCTCTCTTCATCGCACCCTTCATCTATCCCTTCATCTCTCTCTTCATCTCTCCCTTCCTCTCTCTTCATCTCTCTCTTCATCTCTCCCTTAATCTCTCCCTTCATCTCTCTTCATCTCTCCCTTCATCTCCCTTCATCTCTCTCTTCATCTCTCTTCATCTCTCCCTTCATCTCTCTTCATCTCCCTTCATCTCTCTCTTCATCTCTCCATTCAGCTCATTGGTCACCATAGCAACACCCACCCGTAGTATGCGCTTCAGCAGGTATATCTCACTGGTCATCCACAAAGCCAACACCTCCTTTGGCCGCCATTCCTTACAGCCATTCCTCTGCTGCTAATGACAGGAACGAACTGCAAAAATCTCTGAAGCTGGAGACTTTTATCTCCCTCACTAACTTTAAGCATCAGTTGTCAGAGTAGCTTACCGATCACTGCACCTGTACACAGCCCATCTGTAATTAGCCCACCCAACTACCTCATCCCCATATTGTTATTTATTTTGCTCATTTACACTCCAGTATCTCTATTTGGGCACTGAGGAATTACAGGAAGGAGGGATAATGGAATGATGGACAGCAGCCAAAACCAGCATCCTAAAGTATCTTCCTTCATCTCTCCCTTCATCTCTCTTAATCTCTCTTCATCTCTCCCTTCATCTCTCTTCATCTCCCTTCATCTCTCTTCATCTCTCTCTTCATCTCTCTCTTCATCTCTCCCTTCATCTCTCTCTTCATCTCTCTTCATATCTCTCTTCATCTCTCCCTTCATTTCTCTTCATCTCTCTCTTCATCTCTCCCTTCATCTCTCCCTTCATCTCTCTTCATCTCTCTCTTCATCTCTCTTCATCTCACCCTTCATCTCCCTTCATCTCTCTCTTCATCTCTCCCTTCATCTCTCTCTTCATCTCTATTTTCATATCTCCCTTCATCTCCCTTCATCTCTCTCTTCATCTCTATTTTCATCTCTCCCTTCATCTCTCTTCATCTCTCCCTTCATCTCTCATAATCTCTCCCTTCATCACTCTCTTCATCTCTCCCTTCATCGCTCTTCATCTCCCTTCATCTCCCTTAATCTCTCTTCATCTCTCCCTTCATCTCTCTCTTCATCTCTCCCTTCATCTCTCTTCATCTCTCTCTTCATATCTCCCTTCATCTCTCTTCATCTCTCTCTTCATCTCTCCCTTCATCTCTCTTCATCTCTCTCTTCATCTCTCCCTTCATCTCTCTTCATCTCTCCCTTCATCTCCCTTCATCTCTCTCTTCATCTCTCCCTTCATCTCTCTTCATCTCACCCTTCATCTCCCTTAATCTCCCTTAATCTCTCTTCATCTCTCCCTTCATCTCTCTTCATCTCTCTTCATCTCTCTCTTCATCTCTCTTCATCTCTCCCTTCATCTCTCTTCACCTCTCTCTTCATCGCACCCTTCATCTCTCTTCATCTCTCTCTTCATCTCTCCCTTCATCTCTCTTCATCTCTCTCTTCATCTCTCCCTTCATCTCTCTTCATCTCTCTCTTCATCTCTCCCTTCATCTCTCTCTTCATCTCTCCCTTCATCTCTCTTCATCTCTCTCTTCATCTCTCCCTTCATCTCTCTTCATCTCTCTCTTCATCTCTCCCTTCATCTCTCTTCATCTCTCTCTTCATCTCTCTCTTCATCTCTCTTCACCTCTCTCTTCATCTCCCTTCATCTCTCTCTTCATCTCTCCCTTCATCTCTCCTCATCTCTCTCTTCATCTCTCTCTTCATCTCTCCCTTCATCTCTCTTCATTTCTCTCTTCATCTCTCCCTTCATCTCTCTTCATCTCTCCCTTCATCTCTCTCTTCATCTCTCCCTTCATCTCTCTTCATCTCTCTTAATCTCCCTTAATCTCTCTCTTCATCTCTCCCTTCATCTCTCTTCATCTCACCCTTCATCTCCCTTCATCTCTCGTCATCTCTCTTCATCTCTCCCTTCATCTCTCTCTTCGTCTCTCTTTTCATCTCCCTTCATCTCTCTTCATCGCACCCTTCATCTCCCTTCATCTCTCTCTTCATCTCTCCCTTCATCTCTCTTCATCTCTCCCTTCATCTCTCTTAATCTCTCCCTTCATCTCTCTTCATCTCCCTTCATCTCTCTTCATCTCTCCCTTCATCTCTCTTCATCTCTCCCTTCATCTCTCTTCATCTATCTCTTCATCTCTGTCTTCATCTCTCCCTTCATCTCGCTTCATCTCTCCCTTCATCTCGCTTCATCTCTCTCTTCAAAGGGGATGACACTCTAGATCCAAACTGTTACAGACCAATATCAATCCTGCCCTGCCTTTCGAAAGTATTTGAAAGCTAAGTTAACAAACAGATCACTGTCCATTTCGAATCCCACCGTACCTTCTCCGCTATGCAATCTGGTTTCCGAGCTGGTCATGGGTGCACCTCAGCCACGCTCAAGGTCCTAAACAATATTATAACCGCGTTTGATAAAAGACAGTACTGTGCAGCTGTCTTCATCGACCTGGCCTAGGCTTTCGACTCTGTCAATCACCGCATTCTTATTGGCAGATTAAATAGCCTTGGTTTCTCAAATGACTGCCTCGCCAACTACTTCTCAGATAGAGTTCAATGTATCAAATCGGAGGGCCTGTTGTCTGGACCTCTGGCAGTCTCTATGGGGGTGCCACAGGGTTCAGTTCTTTTAATCTCTCCCTTCATCTCTCTTCATCTCTCTCTTCATCTCTCTCTTCATCTCTCCCTTCATCTCTCTCCATCTCTCTCTTCATCTCTCTCTTCATCTCTCCCTTCATCTCTCTTCATCTCTCTCCATCTCTCCCTTCATCTCTCTCTTTATCTCTCTCTTCATCTCTCTTCATCTCTCCGTTCATCTCTCTTCACCTCTCTCTTCATCTCTCTCTTCATCTCTCCATTCATCTCTCTTCATCTCTCTCTTCATCTCTCTTCATCTCCATTCATCTCTTTTCATCTCTCCCTTAATTTCCCTTCATCTCTCTCTTCGTCTCTCTTTTCATCTCCCTTCATCTCTCTTCACCTCTCTCTTCATCGCACTCCTTCATCTCCCTTCATCTCTCTCTTCATCTCTCCCTTCATCTCTCTTCATCTCTCCCTTCATCTCTCTTCATCATCTCCCTTCATCGCTCTTCATCTCTCCCTTCATCTCTTTTCATCTCTCCCTTCATCTCTCTTCATCTCTCTCTTCATCTCTGTCTTCATCTCTCCCTTCATCTCGCTTCATCTCTCCCTTCATCTCGCTTCATCTCTCTCTTCAAAGGGGATGACACTCTAGATCCAAACTGTTACAGACCAATATCAATACTGCCCTGCCTTTCGAAAGTATTTGAAAGCTAAGTTAACAAACAGATCACTGTCCATTTCGAATCCCACCGTACCTTCTCCGCTATGCAATCTGGTTTCCGAGCTGGTCATGGGTGCACCTCAGCCACGCTCAAGGTCCTAAACAATATTATAACCGCGTTTGATAAAAGACAGTACTGTGCAGCTGTCTTCATCGACCTGGCCTAGGCTTTCGACTCTGTCAATCACCGCATTCTTATTGGCAGACTAAATAGCCTTGGTTTCTCAAATGACTGCCTCGCCAACTACTTCTCAGATAGAGTTCAATGTGTCAAATCGGAGGGCCTGTTGTCTGGACCTCTGGCAGTCTCTATGGGGGTGCCACAGGGTTCAGTTCTTTTCATCTCTCCCTTCATCTCTCTTCATCTCTCTCTTCATCTCTCTCTTCATCTCTCCCTTCATCTCTCTTCATCTCTCTCCATCTCTCCCTTCATCTCTCTCTTTATCTCTCTCTTCATCTCTCTTCATCTCTCCGTTCATCTCTCTTCACCTCTCTCTTCATCTCTCTCTTCATCTCTCCATTCATCTCTCTTCATCTCTCTCTTCATCTCTCTTCATCTCCATTCATCTCTTTTCATCTCTCCCTTAATTTCCCTTCATCTCTCTCTTCGTCTCTCTTTTCATCTCCCTTCATCTCTCTTCACCTCTCTCTTCATCGCACCCTTCATCTCCCTTCATCTCTCTCTTCATCTCTCCCTTCATCTCTCTTCATCTCTCCCTTCATCTCTCTTCATCATCTCCCTTCATCGCTCTTCATCTCTCCCTTCATCTCTTTTCATCTCTCCCTTCATCTCTCTTCATCTCTCTCTTCATCTCTGTCTTCATCTCTCCCTTCATCTCGCTTCATCTCTCCCTTCATCTCGCTTCATCTCTCTCTTCAAAGGGGATGACACTCTAGATCCAAACTGTTACAGACCAATATCAATACTGCCCTGCCTTTCGAAAGTATTTGAAAGCTAAGTTAACAAACAGATCACTGTCCATTTCGAATCCCACCGTACCTTCTCCGCTATGCAATCTGGTTTCCGAGCTGGTCATGGGTGCACCTCAGCCACGCTCAAGGTCCTAAACAATATTATAACCGCGTTTGATAAAAGACAGTACTGTGCAGCTGTCTTCATCGACCTGGCCTAGGCTTTCGACTCTGTCAATCACCGCATTCTTATTGGCAGACTAAATAGCCTTGGTTTCTCAAATGACTGCCTCGCCAACTACTTCTCAGATAGAGTTCAATGTGTCAAATCGGAGGGCCTGTTGTCTGGACCTCTGGCAGTCTCTATGGGGGTGCCACAGGGTTCAGTTCTTTTCATCTCTCCCTTCATCTCTCTTCATCTCTCTCTTCATCTCTCTCTTCATCTCTCCCTTCATCTCTCTCCATCTCTCTCTTCATCTCCCTCTTCATCTCTCTCTTCATCTCTCTCCATCTCTCCCTTCATCTCTCTCTTTATCTCTCTCTTCATCTCTCTTCATCTCTCCGTTCATCTCTCTTCACCTCTCTCTTCATCTCACCCTTCATCTCCCTTCATCTCTCCCTTCATCTCTCTTCATCTCTCTCTTCATCTCTCTTCATCTCTCCATTCATCTCTCTTCATCTCCCTTCATCTCTCTCTTCATCTCTCCCTTCATCTCTCTTCATCTCTCTCTTCATCTCTCTTCATCTCCATTCATCTCTTTTCATCTCTCCCTTAATTTCTCTTCATCTCTCTTAATCTCTCCCTTCATCTCTCTTCATCTCACCCTTCATGTCCCCCTTCATCTCTCTCTTCATCTCTCCCTTCATTTCCCTTCATCTCTCTTCATCTCTCTCTTCATCTCTCTCTTCATCTCGCTTCATCTCTCTCTTCATCTCTCTTCATCTCTCCCTTCATCTCCCTTCATCTCTCTTCATCGCTCTCTTCATCTCTCTCTTCATCTCTCCCTTCATCTCTCCCTTTATCTCTCTTCATCTCTCTCTTCATCTCTCCCTTCATCTCTTCATCTCTCTCTTCATCTCTCTCTTCATCTCTCCCTTCATCTCTCTCTTCATCTCTCCCTTCGTCTCTCTTCATCACTCCCTTCATTCTCTCCCTTCATCTCTTTTCATCTCTTTTCATCTCTCTTTATCTCTCCCTTCATCTCTCTTCATCTCTCTCTTCATCTCTCTTCATCTCTCTTCATCTCTCTCTTCATCTCTCCCTTCATCTCTCCCTTCATCTCTCTTCATCTCTCTCTTCATCTCTCTTCATCTCTCTCTTCACCTCTCTCTTCATCTCTCCCTTCATCTCTCTTCATCTCTCCCTTCATCTCTCTCTTCATCTCTCTTCATCTCTCTCTTCATCTCTCTTCATCTCTCTCTTAATCTCTCTCTTCATCTCTCCCTTCAGTTCTCTTCCTCTCTCCCTTCCTCTCTCCCTTCATCTCTCCCTTCATCTCTCTTCATCTCTCCCTTCATCTCTCTCTTTATCTCTCTCTTCATCTCTCCCTTCATCTCTCTTCATCTCTCTTCATCTCTCTCTTCATCTCTCTCTTCATCTCTCTCTTCATCTCTCCCTTCATTTCCCTTCATCTCTCTTCATCTCTCTCTTCATCTCTCTCTTCATCTCGCTTCATCTCTCTCTTCATCTCTCTTCATCTCTCCCTTCATCTCCCTTCATCTCTCTTCATCGCTCTCTTCATCTCTCTCTTCATCTCTCCCTTCATCTCTCCCTTTATCTCTCTTCATCTCTCTCTTCATCTCTCCCTTCATCTCTTCATCTCTCTCTTCATCTCTCTCTTCATCTCTCCCTTCATCTCTCTCTTCATCTCTCCCTTCGTCTTTCTTCATCACTCCCTTCATTCTCTCCCCTTCATCTCTTTTCATCTCTTTTCATCTCTCTTTATCTCTCCCTTCATCTCTCTTCATCTCTCTCTTCATCTCTCTTCATCTCTCTTCATCTCTCTCTTCATCTCTCCCTTCATCTCTCCCTTCATCTCTCTTCATCTCTCTCTTCATCTCTCTTCATCTCTCTCTTCACCTCTCTCTTCATCTCTCCCTTCATCTCTCTTCATCTCTCCCTTCATCTCTCTCTTCATCTCTCTTCATCTCTCTCTTCATCTCTCTTCATCTCTCTCTTAATCTCTCTCTTCATCTCTCCCTTCAGTTCTCTTCCTCTCTCCCTTCCTCTCTCCCTTCATCTCTCCCTTCATCTCTCTTCATCTCTCCCTTCATCTCTCTCTTTATCTCTCTCTTCATCTCTCCCTTCATCTCTCTTCACCTCTCTCTTCATCTCTCCCTTCATCTCTCTTCATCTCTCCCTTCATCTCTCTCTTCATCTCTCTTCATCTCTCTCTTCATCTCTCTTCATCTCTCTCTTAATCTCTCTCTTCATCTCTCCCTTCAGTTCTCTTCCTCTCTCCCTTCCTCTCTCCCTTCATCTCTCCCTTCATCTCTCTTCATCTCTCCCTTCATCTCTCTCTTTATCTCTCTCTTCATCTCTCCCTTCATCTCTCTTCATCTCTCTTCATCTCTCTCTTCATCTCTCTCTTCATCTCTCCCTTCATCTCTCCCTTCATCTCTCTTCATCTCTCTTCATCTCTTCAGCTGAAACTCAGACTGTCCTTGTTCTTTACTCCTGTTAAAGGAGTCGGTACTACGAGAAAATAGTCTGTCGTTAAAAACACACTAGGAATCTTTCCCCTATCGTTCACCGGGGTCTGTACCGATTAAGTCCTTACAACATTGGCCCTGGCAGCATCAAGCATGCATTCTTCTGTTAGCACATGTAGCTAACATGCACACGCAAGCACGCACGTGTTCACAGGAGACCTTTTAACCCCAGAGACGTTTATGACCTTTTCCGGCGTATCGTATTTTACAGTCAGTACAGAGGGCGGGAGCAGGACGACAGTAAAGTTCAACAAGGAAAGGACAACATTACATCACGCCCCACCTGGGTGTGTTTTCATCTCTCTTCTCCCTCCCCACTCCCCAGGTCACACCACCAGAGCATCTGGATGGAGGTCAGTCTGACATGAAATGTGACCTGTGCTTTTTCTATGTCCTGGTAACTTTGTCTTTGGTCCGGTGACTGTGTTACATAGTCCGAAGGGAGGGGGTGGAGGGAAGGGGGTGAGGGGTATTGTCCCTCCTCACGCTCTGTTTCGGGATGCATAAAAGGCTAAGTATGCACACAAGCCTCCCCTCCCCCTTCGTCCCCCTTCCTCCAGACGACGTCATACTTTTTTTTAGTTTGTTTAAACGGGTGGCGGTGGAGGCAGCGGGCAGGAGTGTGTGTGACTCAGGAGGGTAATATTTTAGTAGGTGTGAAAGCAGACAGTGAACACCCAATAATGCCCTAGAGGTGATGTCATGCACTCTTTCTGAGCCCCAAGTTAGAGGGGGGGGATTGTGTGTGTGTGCTGCGCACGTGTTTGTGTGTGAGCGTGTGTGTGTTGATGGATTGGGATCTCTCTGTTCCCTGTTTAAGAGGCGGGGGATTGGATGGTTGATTAGCACATTTTTAAGTTATCCCCCGGACCAGGGAAACAGATCAGTGACATAGATGGAGGCTCTGTTTTCAACCAACCTGCCGATCAACCTGTTACTTTTTATACCCCGACACCACACACACACACACACACACACACACACACACACACACACACACACACACACACACACACACACACACACACACACACACACACACACACACACACACACACACACACACACACACACACACACACACAGGCTGCCCCAGACCCCAAGAATATCATGGTCATGGCATGGTACATAGAGGGTAGTCCACTGAAACTGAGAAGAGGAAGAGAGGAGAGAAGACTAGAGCAGAGGAGAGAACAGGAGGACAGAGGAGAGAACAGGAGGACAGAGGCGAGAACAGGAGGACAGAGGAGAGAACAGGAGGACGAGGAGGATGAGAGGAGAGGAGGGGAAAGGAGGAAAGAGAAGAGAAGAGGAGAGAAGAGGAGAACAGAGGAGAGGAGGACAGAGGAGAGGAGAGGAGGGGACATGAGCGAAGAGGAGGACAGAGGAGAGGAGAGCAGAGGAAAGAAGGAGAAGAGGAGAGGAGGACAGAGGAGAGGATAGGAGGGGACGTGCGAAGAGGAGGACAGAGGAGAGGAGAGCAGAGGAAAGAAGGAGTAGAGGAGTGGAGCATAGAGGAGAGGATAGGAGGGGACATGAGTGAAGAGTGAAGAGTCATGTTTGGATTGTTTCAAGAGTTATTTTTACAGGGAAACAGTTTTATTTTGTTCATTGGACGGCGGATAGTTCAAATAGAAGCGACACAGAGGTGCACTCCTATCATTTAAATTGAGTTGATTTGATTACAATCTGGGTGTGTTTTCCTGTCTTTTGTTGTCACTAGCAAAGCGCTAAGAAATGTTAATTCAGGTTGGGGGTGCATTCCCGCTTCAATGTGGTTAAAAGGGGAATTTGTTCATATTTAGAGATCTTGCTATCAAGCTCCTGTGTGTATGAGACACACATCGTTTTTTCTCTTAGAGATTATTCAGGAATGAAGACGTGTAACCACGTTAAATCTTAACCTATTGGTGATAGTCATTTACTCTGAGTAGTCTGGAATGTATAATGTATTTCATGTACACTGCAACTGTTTGAGTGTTAATTATTTTGTGACTAATACATTCTATTAGTTGAATTGAGTAAATGCAGCCCTGATTTTACAAAGTAGTTATTTGATTGACTATACACTTATAATTTAGTAGGTCTATTGGTAGTTGTTATACACACTATACATAGCACATGCTTGGGTACCACCTTGACGTCTCTGATCTGCTTGCCTCAATAAAGTACTGCTAGAACATTAGTCACCAGGATTAGATGTTTGTATCTAGTTTCATAACGGTGCAAGGTAGACCCATGTTCATTATAATCATACTGAGAGGTGATGTAAGGCTATTGTTTACACTGCTGCTACTCGCTGTTTATTATCAATGCATAGTCACTTTACCCCAACCTACATGTACAAATTACCTCGACTAACCTGTACCCCCGCACATTGACTCGGTACCGGTACCACCCTGTATATAGCCTTGTTATTGTTATTTTATTATTACTTTTTATTTTAGTTTATTTAGTAAACTGCACTGTTGGTTAAGGGCTTGTAAGTAAGCATTTCACGGTAAGGTCTACACATGTTGTATTCGGGCGCATGTGGTTAGGAGCTATAAAACGGCAGCCATCCCCTCTGGCGCCATTATCCACAGGCAGACAGGCACGCACATCCATTCTGATTACACTGGATCCCCTGATTCCCCTCTGCAGTGCCGAGTAGATAAGTGAGGAAACGGCCTGATAAGGGATAAGCTTCTGACAAGGCAGAGGCATCCACACTTAGCCTACAACCCAGAGGGCTATAACTACTGTCAGGCACAGGCTGCGGTCCCATCCTCTACCCTTCTCCCCTATTTTGTGGGTTTTTCGCGTTGAATGTAACTTATTTTGTACATACTGTTTCTGCCATCGTTTTTTATGACCGAAAAGAGCTTCTGGATATCAGAACAGCGATTACTCACCTCGAACTGGACAAAGATTTTTTCTTTAATGAGTCTGACGCAAAGGATATACAGTTGCTCCCGGACCACGCCCAAATCCCCATCATTCGCATGAAGAAAAGACGGAGATACAGGGGGCGCAGATCTGGGTGCCTTGTGAGAATTCGTCAGCGAGTGGGTAACCCGCCTCTACCATCCGTTCTATTGGCCAGCATGCAATCACTGGAGAATAAACTTGATGAGCTCCGTTCGAGACAGTCCTGCCAACGGGACATGAAAAACTCTAATATCTTATGTTTCACACGGATAAAATACTGTTGGCTGGGTTTTCCGTGCATCGGCAAGACAGAACAGCTAAGTCCGGTAAGACGAGGGGTGGTGGTGTGTGTCTATTTGTCAATAACAGCTGGTACGCAATGTCTAATATTAAGGAACTCTAGAGTACCTCATGATAAGCTATAGACCACACTATCTACCAAGAGAGTTCTCATCTATATTTTTCATAGCTGTCTATTTACCTCCCCAAACCGATGCTGGCACTGAGACCGCACTCAACGAGCTGTATAAGGCCATAAGCAAACAAGAAAATGCTCATCCAGAAGCGGCACTCCTAGTGGCCGGGGACTTTAATGCAGGAAAACTTAAATCCGTTCTACCTCATTTATACCAGCATGTCACATGTGCAACCAGAGGAAAAATAACTCTAGACCACCTTTCCTCCACACACAGAGACACATACAAAGTTCTCCCTCGCCCTCCATTTGGCAAATCTGACCAAAATGATATCCTCCTGATTCCTTCTTACAAGGAAAAACGAAAGCAGGAAGTACCAGTGACTCGCTCAATACGGAAGTGGTTAGATGACGCGGATGCTACGCTACAGGACTGTTTTGCTAGCACAGAATATGTTCCGGGATTCATCCAATGGCATTGAGGAGTACACCACCTCAGTCTCCGGCTTCATCAATAAGTGCATCGACGACGTCGTCCCCACAGTGACCGTACGTACATATCCCAACCAGAAGCCATGGATTACAGGCAACATCCGCTTTTAAGGAGCGGGACACTAATCCAGACGCAGAGCCTGGATGATGGGCCAAACAACCCCAAGCAAGTCCTCAAGCAGAATCAGGCAACTCTTCTGATATCATCACTATGAGACAGAGACTTGAGGACGTGATGATGCAAAGAAAGTCACGGCAGCCATTGTTAGTCCTCTCTGATGGGTCCATGTAGCTGGTTTAGAAAGGCACAGTATCCCAGCAGAGCGTAAAAATCGTTTGTCCTTGGTTGCAACACTCACTACCGAGTTCCAAACTGCCTCTGGAAGCATTGTCGGCACAAGAACTGTTCTTTGGGAGCTTCATGAAATGGGTTTCCATGGCTGAGCAGCCACACACAAGCCTAAGATCACCATGCACAATGCCAAGCATCGGCTGGAGTGGTGTAAAGCTCGCTGCCATTGGACTCTGGAGCAGTGGAAACACGTTCTCTGGAGTGATGAATCACGCTTCACCATCTGGCAGTCCGACGGACAAATCTAGGTTTGGCGGATGCCAGGAGAACGCTACCTGCCCCAATGCATAGTGCCAACTGTAAAGTTTGGTGGAGGAGGAATAATGGTCTGGGGTTGTTTTTCATGGTTTGGGCTAGGCCCCTTAGTTCCAGTGAAGGGATATCTTAACGCTACAGCATAAAATGACATTCTAGACGATTCTGTGCTTCAAACTGTGCTTCTAACTTGGTGGCAACAGTTTGGGGAAGGCCTTTTCCTGTTTCAGCATGTTTGTCGAGATCGGTGTGGAAGAACTTGAGGTCAGGGCCTGCACAGAGCCCTGACCTCAACCCCATCGAACAACTTTGGAATTAATTGGAACGCCGACTGCGAGCCAGGCCTAATCGCCCAACATCAGTGCCTGACCTCACAAACGCTCTTGTGGCTGAATGGAAGCAAGTCCCCGCAGCAATGTTCCAACATCTAGTTGAAAGCCTTCCCAGAAGAGTGGAGGCTGTTAAAGCAGCAAAGGGGGGACCAACTCCATATTAATGGCCATGATTTTGGAATGAGACCAGCAGGTGTCCACATACCTTTGGTCATGTAGTGTATGTGTCTCTAATATGGTCATACATTTGGCAGGAGGTTAGAAAGTGCAGCTCAGTTTCCACCTCATTTTGTTGGCAGTGTGCACATAGCCTGTCTTCTCTTGAGAGCCAGGTCTGCCTACAGCGGCCTTTCTCAATAGCAAGGCTATGCTCACTGTACATAGTCAAAGCTTTCCTTAATTTTGGGTCAGTCACAGTGGTCAGGTATTCTGCCTCTGTGTACTCTCTGTTTAGGGCCAGATAGCATTCTAGTTTGCACTGTTTTTTGTTGTTGATTCTTTCCAATGTGTCTCATGATTTGGTTGGGTCTAATTGTGTTGCTGTCCTGGGGCTCTGTGGGCTCTGATTGTGAACAGAGTTTCTCTCTCTCCCCATGTCTCTCTCCCTCCCTCTCTCATTTTCCGTCTTTCTCTCCCTCCCTCTCTCTCCCTCCCCCCTCTCCCTTTCTCTCTCTCTCCCTCCCGCTCTCTACCTTTCCCTCCCTCCCTCCCTCCCTTTATCTCTCTCTCTCCGTTCCCTCCCCCTATCTCTCTCCCCATCTCACTCCTTCTCTCCCTCCTTCCCACTTTCCCTATCCACCTTTCCCTCCTCCCTCCTCCCTCTCTCCATCCCTTTATCTCTTTCTCCCTCTTTTCCTCTCTCTCCTCCATCTCTCTCCCACCCATTTCTCTCTCTCCAGACCAGACCAGACGAGCGCAGAGATTAGACAGGGGAGACCAGACGAGCACAGATGAGAAATCATCATTGATGCCAAGCTTGAAAGACGAGATGCAAGACTTGCGTGCATGTTTTTGTGTGAGGACACAGCTGTTTTCCGTGTGTTGTTGAGGAGTCTGGAGCCAGTCCTTGACATTATGACATACCATCTTCATTACAGCAGCATTGGATAGGGAAGAGGACATTTAAGACAAATCTGAAACTAACCCAGGGTAACCACATGGCCACATAAACAAGCTATACTGATTGACCCTGTGGCGTGGCTAGCCATCCATTTCAGTCACTGTGTGTGTGTGTGTGTGTGTGTGTGTGTGTGTGTGTGTGTGTGCGGCTCCTACATGCCATGCAGGTCTGTGGGGATCCTCTGATCCTCTGGTTCATTGCTGGAACTAATGGCTGCTACTCAAGCAGCTAGGGATCTGGGGCCGCTGGCCAGCTGATTGATGGCAGGCCGTGTCGCTGGCTGTCTTTGTGGCTCTGTCTGTGTGGGTTTGGGGTGTATATGGTTTTTGGGGTCAAAGTATGTGTGTGTGTTTGTTCGAAAGTGTGTGTGCGCGCGCCCATGCATGTATATGTGTGTACCTGCATGTGCACGTGACTGTATGTGTGTGCTTACGTGTCTGTGTGTGTGTCTGTGTGTGTGTATATGTGTGTGTCTGTGTGTGTGTCTGTGTGTGTATCTGTGTGTGTGTCTGTGTGTGTATATGTGTATGGCTCCCTATCTGTGTCGGTCCTCGTGTATGAAGGATCGGGTCATGTCGCAGAAGCTCTCAAAGTGTTTCTTGCGGAGGTGGTCCTGAGCCATGGCCAGCATGAGGCCCACCTCCGCCTCGGGCTGCTGGCGCTCACAGAAACCACGACTCGGCATCATCACGTCGTGCTCTGACAGACCACCAGCAGGCCCCTGGCAAACACACACACAACAAACAACCAGTAACATTTGACTCAAACGCCATAGTTTGTTGACAACTAAATTTATACTGGGGCCCTAGTTCCTGAGTCCAGCTTCCTACCTGAGAGGATCAGTCCAGTGTTTCCTATCTGAATGGTTCATAGAGGATCAGTCCAGTGTTTCCTATCTGAATGGTTCATAGAGGATCAGTCCAGTGTTTCCTATCTGAATGGTTCGTAGAGGATCAGTCATGTGTTTCCTATCTGAATGGTTCGTAGAGGATCAGTCCAGTGTTTCCTATCTGAATGGTTCGTAGAGGATCAGTCCAGTGTTTCCTATCTGAATGGTTCGTAGAGGATCAGTCCAGTGTTTCCTATCTGAATGGTTCGTAGAGGATCAGTCCAGTGTTTCCTATCTGAATGGTTCGTAGAGGATCAGTCCAGTGTTTCCTATCTGAATGGTTCATAGAGGATCAGTCCAGTGTTTCCAGGGTCCCTGGGGGTGAGGAACTGTTTGATCTCATTCTGTTTGTCCTCAGGGATGGAGCGGACCTTACTGATGATGGAGCCCATGTTAGCCCTGGGGAACTGGAGAGAAAGGGAGAAGAGTGGTGGAAGTAGAAGAGAAGAGGAGAAACTCCATCCTACCTCCTCAGCGTGCTGCTCCATGCAGTTGAAGGCGTCCTCATTAGCGTCAACCAGCAGGAAGCCCTGGTTGTTGAAGTTGAGCCTGGCTCCTACATACAGGTCCTGGGCACTGAAATAACTGGGATATCTCACTCTTAAACAGCTCCTGACCAGGCTTCTTCACCCTGCCACGCTCCAGGAACATACCCCCCCACTAACACACCTGGAGCAGGGGTGAGAGGGAGAGGAGGTGAGGTAAGGGAGAAGAGGAGCACAGAACGGCCGTTAGAATATGTGGAAGAAGCCATCTCAACCTGTCCTTAGTAAAATGTAGACACTTCCACTTGACTTCGCCGCAGAAGAGAGGAGGAGGAGGAGGAGGAGGAGGAGGAGGAAAGTCAGCACTATTACAGGTAGTATGTCTAACTGTGTCTTATGGGTATTCTAGAAGTGTCTACTGGTAGCCTGGCCCTAGCTAGCCAACTGGTCCCTAACAGTGTTCCTGTGAGGCGGTTCGAACACAGCGATGGTGTCGTCACTGAGGTAGAAAGAGATGAAGAGTCTCGCTCTGTCGAATGTGTCGTCAGTCACCATCTTACCCACAAACCTCAGCACGTTGCTCTCCAGACCCTGTCTAGTATGGGGAAACACACACCTGTGCATGCACACACAGCGAGAGGAGTTAACACATTTCTAGACACTTACAGTAGATCCAGCATCTAAGGAGAATACATTACTGTCAAGTGTCTACAAACTACAACCCCTTAATTTCCAGACAAAGTTCCTGACAAAATGTACAAAATGTGCAAGGGTTGTAGACTTTTTGTAGGAACTGTAGGCATAAGGTTTCAAGCACACAC